>NC_136510.1:52308695-52393695 GCF_053919585.1 Euprymna scolopes | reverse complement strand
ACACACACACACACACACACACACACACACACACACACACACACACACACACACACACACACAAGCACACTAACACACATTTTGCCTTTTATATATAGATGGGTAATTATGAACATAATTCCTTGAATGATTATCTGAAAACGTTAGAAAACATGTATAAATAAAAAGAACATTTAAATGTCAATATTAAATTTCCTTTATTCAATAAGTAAAAAAGGAGTATTTGTGGGAGCATGTGAAATGCTAAAATAAAAAACCCCGAAGATTTTGTCTGTTTCCATTTACTTGTCTCCCAAAAGACAAAAAGTTGGACACATAATCGATTAAAAATTTTTTTTTTTTTTGTGATGAAAATCCAGCTTCTCAAAAGAGTTGGGACAAAAATAAAAATAGCTTTAGTCTAGAAAAACATCTCTGACCAAGAACAAACAGATGCTACACTTTGATAATTTCCTGTCAATTTTATACAAGAATATTTATTTAAAGGAATGTTTGTTGCCTTAATATATTTATTAGTTATATGGAAACAAATGCTTGATGGTAAACAAAATGCTAAAGAAAGTAATAACAAACTTTCATACTTCAATGCTGGGTTTATTTACGCATGAATAAAATGAAATTGGGTTTTATTTTTATCTTGCAAACAGAAAAAGATAAGAATGAACTAACTAATTGTAAATGAGTTTTTATTCTAGAGATCAGCTTCTCAAAATAAAATAGTTTAAACACTTTTCCCCATTTATGTTGTTTATCTACTAGTGGTCCTGACCTGGTGCTGTCCAGGGATATTTTATACTTGCATGTTTGTGTTACATTGGTAAGAAAACTCAAAGACCCAAGTTCTTTTGGATGTCTAAGAACCCGGTGAAACTTTTTTAAAAAGTATTTATGCTTTCATTAAACTTACAATTTTCTTTTGCATTATTCAGGAAAAATGTGGCAGCCAAGCTTAGTATGACACTTAAATTGTTCTGACATCTGAAGAACTGGTGAAATTAAAATTGCATAAATTTAATGTTTGTAAACTCTTAAGTGTATAAGAATAATAACTGAAGCAGTGAACTGATGATTAAATATTAAAAATAAATTGTCATTGATTTATCTTTACTGTAAAGAAATTATTCAATTTTCTTGTTGACAAAGTGAATTGCATAAAAGGAAGCTTCTTGTATTTTTGTGAATAAAATATAAAATCAAGTTTATTTGTTTTCTGATTAATGAAAGGTAAGTGTAGAAGGGAAAGCATTCACTAAACTGAAAATCTTTGTCGATACCAAAATAAGTTTATTTTATTACTCATATAAAAACATACATCCTCTGTTTTGAAGAATTTCAGATGAGGATTGATTTGTATTTGCTTTATTTGACCTGCTCTTCTCATCTTGGCTGTTATTCTCAACGTTTTGGCCAATGTAACCTTCAACTTTCTTTAGGTGCATCTTTCAAACATGGTGTAATGAATATAAGTGCTAAGTTATAATCAGTTCTAAGTGATAATCAGCTGGAGGATGAAGTTTCAATCCTCAGTGTGGGCAATACTAAGAATATAATTACAAATTAAGACTTCTACCCAGTCATGGCTGAAGGGACAAGACTGAGTTACCATGTATAAGATAAAGGGTTCCATTCAAAATTCTGTATAGATTCCCGAGTCTGAAAAGATACATCTGGAGGTCAGAAGTTACATTAGTTGAAATGTGAGAATAACATCGAAGATGAGAGCAGTGATCAGAATAAACCAAATTATATAAAGCGTACATTCTAATCAAATTTTATGCAACTAATATCATTGTTATCAACAAAACATGCATATTTCAAAATAAGCTGTTTTTGAAACTTTTTAAATTTATAAAGTGAAAATGGCTTTCTATATTGGAAAAAGAAAAATAGTTTTTTTAGTCTAAGAATTTAATCTTTATTGAGATGTCAATTTTGTGTTTCATCAAATAATAAAAATTGATTGTTAAGTGTTTCGCTTTTTTATTATTTAAAACTTTAATTTTAAAATTTTGCTGGAATACTTTCTTTTTTTTTTTTTTTCCTAGAATGTAAAGTTTGGCGGAACCCTTTGAACCTTCTTCGTGGAGCAGAATATCAGCGTTTTACCTGGGAGACAGAGAAGGAACCTTTGACCTACTATGACATGAATCTGTCCGCACAAGATCATCAAACATTTTTCACATGTGATAGTGATGCTGGAAAACAAGAATATGAAAGTAAGTCATAAGTCATTTTTTTTTTTTTTTTTTTTTTTTTTTTTGTTGTTTTTCCGTCTTAAATTTGTGGATGGTTTGTGTAAAAATAAATTTAAAACTTTTTTTAATCACTATAAGTACCTAGCATTTTTTTTTCATTTTTAATAAAAATAAAAACTTCATAAGGCCATTTTATGGAAAAAAGAAATGTGTAAGACACTCAGGTCATCTAGAAAAAGCCTATATATAAATACTATGTCTTGATTAGTTAAATCGATTAGAGATTTGTAATAAATCAGTTACACTCAACCTATATTTTTTCTATAAGCCTTATCTTCCCTTGGTTAGAATTTTGCTCACAAGGGGGATACAGAGCCAAAATTAAAGTGCTAGAGAGTTAAGAGCAGACGGTACCTATAACTACAGGACGTCTCATTGTTTCCATGGAAAGGCTGCTCTGAACTAATACACAAAGTAAACTAATCCAATTTACAACTTTATTGAAAATTTGCCCGTATCAATCACTTTAACACCAAACTACTAAACCCAATTTTCTTGAGCAACTCTTCTTTTTTACCTTCTTTATGCAGTTTATACATGTGTTTGGAGCATGCTATCGGATGAACATAAAATTCAATAGTTCAAATTTTCAACTCCAGCTCTGAAATTTTCAAAAGGCCAAGCTCCAACCTAAGAAATCCTCTTTCATTAGTAATAATTTATATATCTTTTAATATTATTATACTAAAGCTGAGTGGATCAAAGTTTGTTTCACAAAGGCTTTTTTCCTACTTTAATGACACAGAATGTTAAAATATTCTTTATTTCTTGGATTATGTTTGAAAAAAATTCCATTAAGTGTAATTAAAATTTTGTGGATTTTATTTCTTTGTCTTCATATGCATTGGATGTCATCTACTAAAATAAGTAGAAGACAGTATAAAGATTATTTGACATCTGCAAGACATTAATAAATGGTTAATCCACCTGAAATGCAAATATCTAGATTTGTGGAGACAACGTTCTGACAGAAAACTATGTCCATTATGTTTAGAAATAGGATCGATAATTAGTATTAAATAATATGGATTTTGTTTAAAATTCTGTGCAGATTAAGAGATCAGCAAAAAGATTCCAGGGTTCAACAAGATTCACTTAAAGAAGGTCGGAGATTACATTGGCCAAATCGTGCGAATATCATTCAAGATGAAAACATTAGTCTGAATAATACAGATCTTCCCATTTTACTTCTTACCAAATATTTACAATTTCCTTTTCAATAGTTAGTCTGCATCCTGTTTTTATTACTATATTGTCAAGGGTTTAGTTGTGACAGGGATCAGATTTATAGAAAGGGAAACCTGAATGGGGAGTTGAAGGTAGCAAGATCATTACATTACATTTAAATTTATGCATGTTGGTATGCTTGGGAAATAGTGCAAGAAGAGAATTCCATGTTAAGTAGAACATTTTTTTTTATAAAGACCTAGAGTGAAGGAGTGGAATTTTGTTGCTAGTCAAGTGTATTTTTGTTTTTATTTTGCTGAAGGGCTAGAAAAGTAACAGGTTAATCAAAGCACATTCTATAGAAGTCCTTGTAAAGGAAGCACAGGCATGCAGCACTGCAGCATTGTGATAGGGGCTGGAGATTAGTAGATAGTGCAGGATGGTTTAAGTTAGAAAATCTTTTTTGCACATTTTCCAAGAGGGAGAGGTTACTGATTGATGTATCAACCTAAACATGGAAAGAATATTTCATGCACAAGTTTCAGCAATTCCAGATACCCATGTGTCTGCAATATCCAGAAGAATGAATGCTCCACATGATCGTAGTTGCATAACAGATTGGTCCAAAGAATGACGTCTATGTGATGAAAATTTAATGTTTTCAGTAAATCCTTCAACCTAATGGGTTGCGCAGATTTCATACTGCAGATCCATCTAATAATTCACTTGTCATTGTGATGAAAAAACTATTTACAACTTAAATGTGACAGATTACACTGAAGCAGGACTGACAAACAAGAACAAAAAATATTTGGTGAGATGCAAGAACACATACAAAAAGTTCACCTGAACGACTCCCTGTATGCAATTGTAATGTTCTCTAAATGTTTCTCAGGGAAATGTGTGGAGCCAGAGGCAGTTAACTTTATCTTTTTTTGTTTGTTTATTTTATTTTTGTTTTGTTTTATAGGAGTAGTAGGTTGTCTGTTAACCAAAAGGCTCCCTTTTCATTAGCTATTACATGGAGATGTAGGGGAGGCTGCCACTCTTTTCTCTGAATTATTTTACTTACCCTTGATACTCACTTTTATAATGCTGAGTGTTTAGCAAGAAGGCATCCAGCACCATTTTTGAGTCTTCGATATGATTGAGGATTGAACTCTAGTCTCTTGGTCCATTAATAAACATTCTCACTATTGTTTCATATAAAGATGTGAAATTTTTTATTAGTTGTTTCTGTAAAGGAATTTCTTTATTGAGTCACATTTGAGCAAGTTATGTTGTCTTGAATTCTCTCATTTGTTGTGAGATGTAAATATAAAATCTATCAAGTTTTTCAAGTTAGTAAAAAGATTATAAAAAACTAATAAAAATACCAACATATTCAAAGAAAAAACAGTAATTTGATAAAGAGTTATCAGTAAAACTGATGTGATTTCCAACCATAAACGTTAAGACTTTTTAACCTTGCAGATGCTGTAGCTTTCTTGAAAATGAGATCAGGAAAAAAAAAAATTTGTTGATATTTTTTTCTTTTTTGTTGTTCAGAAACGGTTTGTATGGTAGATACACAATTTAAAGTTGGATTGACATGAAAAAAAAAAATGTTTACATGCACACAAATTTAATTGAAGGTGACTAGTGAGAATCACCACAAGTATTGTTTTTCATATGCTTGAACAAACAAGTCTTTTATTAGATGTCATATAAGAATTGATTATGGCTTTGTCTCTCCTAGTACTTTCTACGAATTGTTTAGAAGATAAATATATAATCTACTTGACGTTAGCCTGTCGACTTAGACTGAGTGCTTTATGCCAAACTAATATAATTTCTAAATAGGATGAATATTATGTAATATAAACAAATTGGAAAGTGAGACTTTGAAGAAAGATTTATATCCAATTTGTTTATATTACATAATATTCATCCTATTTAAAAAAATTTTCATACACAATTTGCATAAAATGCTTTTCATACACAATTTGCATAAAATGCTTTTCATACACAATTTGCATAAAATGCTTTTCATACACAATTTGCATAAAATGCTTTTCATACACAATTTGCATAAAATGCTTTTCATACACAATTTGCATAAAATGCTTTTCATACACAATTTGCATAAAATGCTTTTCATACACAATTTGCATAAAATTCTTTTCATACACAATTTGCATAAAATTTTTTAATGTTTTCTATTTTCAGATTCATCTACCTTACTTATTACAAAAATGCTATTTTATTTTGGTGTCTTACGGAATGCGTTGTTGTGATAAGTGATTTTTTTCTCTACTAATTCGCACTTTTTATTTTAAGATTCAAATATTAATAACTACATTTTATTTCAGTATTTAATTTATGTATTTCTGTTGTATTAAATGCTAGCTTCTTTTTTTTTTTTTTTTTTTTTTTTCTCGTCCATAAATGTTTATCTACCAAGTTGATCTTAAATATTGTATAATCAATCCATTATATTATCATTTTCAGTCCCCCACCCCTAATTTCTGGCTCCCATCTTATCTCGCAATTACTTATAACGTCACCAACTAACTTCGGAAGAACCCCCCCCCGATCCGATTTTGTTTTATATCATAAGTTGCTTAAAACGCGATTAGTTAAAGTTCAGAATAAAATCACGCTTTCTCTTAACGGTTAATTTAAAAAAAAAAAAAAAAAATCTTCTGAACGCTATTAAAAGTTAAATTCTTCACTAGTTTGGAGACGGAATGCGTTGTTGTGATAAGTGATTTTTTTCTCTACTAATTCGCACTTTTTATTTTAAGATTCAAATATTAATAACTACATTTTATTTCAGTATTTAATTTATGTATTTCTGTTGTATTAAATGCTAGCTTCTTTTTTTTTTTTTTTTTTTTTTTTTTTTCTCTCGTCCATAAATGTTTATTTATCTACCGAGTTGATTGCAAAAATAGATTACCTAATTGTACTCATTTTTAGTTCGTGGGAGGGGAATCTATCACCATACTTTCCCTTAAACAGGTCCGTTGGACTTTTAATACTTAATAGTTATTTTTTATTTTTTATTTATTTATTTATTTATTTTTTTTTTTTTTTTAATGGAGAGTAGAAAACGCATTGTGGATGCGTTATCGGCAGCTCCTGTTACTCTCGCTTCTTCTTATTTGTCCCTCAGTCCTCATTTTTTAAATGAGTGATTTTTCTGACAAAGGGAGAAGAAAAAGCTGTTTTCTAGGTTGGCAGTATTTTTGCGCGAACAGTTGGCAGAGTTGGTGGAAATTTTCTGTTTCTATGTCTATCCTTGTAGCCATGTCACTAGTAAGGGTGCTGGAGGTAAACGTTTTGTCTGGGCTGACGTTATCCGCCTGATAGTCAGGGACCCGAACCTTGGATTAACCACTAAGGAGGCTGTCCTATCAGCAGGTGCAAAGTACTGGGGCTGCTGTATTGCCATTTGGTGAATGGAATCTGGACCATGCAGTAGCTTCTGGTGGGGCCTCTCGATGCCATACTAGTGGGTAATTGTTATGGCTTTACCTTATCATGTGGTACAAAAAAAAAAAAAAATTCTTCGTTTCTTTTTCTCTCTTAGTTTCCCCTCTCTGTCCTGCTCTAAGTAAATCTGTCGACCTAGTCCACAAATTCCAAAATTTCATCATGACAAGTTTCAAGAAAAAATACACGATTAAACCCGGTTCTCCAACTTCCAACGTAGACCCCTACTACCATGTCTCCTTCTCCAACATCAGGGGTCTACGTTCTAACCTTCCAGAGGTTGAAACCCAATTACAGGAGACTAAACCAGACCTTTTATTTTTAAGTGAAACTGGCATTGGACAGGCTATTTCTCTAGATGAGTTTGCAATTACAGGATACTCTAACTTAACTTCTAAATCTGACCCCCAAGATCGCCATGGGCATGGAATATGTGCCTATATTAAAGATAGCTTTCCATGTGGGAGGGACATCTCCAGGGAAGATCCTAACTTACCCTATATGTGCTTCCGGGTTGCTTTAGCTCACACTACTGCATTTATATTTACTCTCTATCGCCCCCACAACAGCGGAGTTACTATCTTTCAAAGCATATCTGAGAAAATTGACCAAGTCCTTTCTACTTATCCTTCAGCTAACATTCACGTATGTGGAGACTTCAATGTTCACAACGTCGAATGGTTGACCCACTCAAACAAGACCGATGATGAGGGGAGGTTCTGTCATGATTTCTCCATTGCCTATGACCTCACTCAGATTGTTCAGGAACCTACCCGTGTGCCCGATAATGACGGCCAGTATGCGAGCCTACTAGACCTTTTTCTCACAACTTGCCCTGAACTATGTTCAGTTTCTGTTCTGTCGCCTCTTGGATCTTCCGACCACTCTGTTGTATCAATTAAGATAAAAATGAAATGTAATAAGTCCCCAGACGTACCACTTCATCGTACAGTATATCGATACACTAAGGCTGACTGGGATAGCTTCCGTACATTTATATCTGATCTACCTCTGCATTCCATGTTTAAAAAGGATGTGTCCTCTATAGTATTAGACCTAACTGAATGGTTAATTGTAGGTATTGACCATTTCATACCCTCTAAAAAGTTTCAGCAAAAACCTAACAGCCAGCCATGGTTCTCTCCAGAATGTGCTGCTGCCATTGCGCACAGAAATCACTTTTTCCACTGCTTCAAACGTAATAGATGTATGGAAACTAAAGCCGTTTTCAGGACTGCCAGCAACCATTGTAAGAAAGTAATAAGGAACGCAAGAGAGTTGTATGCTCAATCTGTTAAGTCCAAAGTAGCTGAGCAGCGGCTTGGTTCCCACCAGTTTTGGCAAATAGCAAACAGAATCCTGAACAGAAGCGTGTGCTCCATCCCAACTATTATCAATGGACCTGAGGTAATCTCGTCAGCATCAGACAAAGCCAAACTCTTTGTCAAGAACTTTGCAGCTAATTCTACCCTTTGCGACCAAGACCGCCAACCCCCAATATTTCCTCCTGTATCAGAAAACACGCTATGTGATATACGTATATCTGTACGTGATGTTGCCAAGCTAATCAAAAACCTTGATTCGAGTAAAGCAACTGGCCCTGATGGTATTCCAATTATAGTACTCAAAAAACTTCAACCTGAACTAGCGCCCATACTTACAAAACTGTTTAAACGTTGTCTTAAGGAGAATAGTTTCCCATCTCCCTGGAAAATCTCATCAGTATGCCCTGTATTTAAGAATTCAGGTGATCGCTCATCCCCCTCTCAGTACAGGCCAATAAGTCTCCTGTGCGTCATGAGTAAGTTGCTAGAATCTGTGTTAAATACAGAAGTAATCAAACATCTCAACAAAAATAACCTTCTTAGTGACACTCAATATGGTTTCCGTTCTGCTAGATCTACAGCATATGTCCTTACAGTTATATCGCATAGGATTAGCAAATCTCTCGACGGTGGCAATCTTTCTAGGGCAATTGCTCTTGACATATCTAAAGCCTTTGATAGGGTATGGCATAAAGGTTTACTTCATAAGATCGCTAGCTATGGTATAGCTGGAAAAGTCTTCTCAATTATTAAATCATTTCTTTCTGATAGGTTCATAAGAGTAGTAGTTGAGGGGCAAAAATCAGAAGCTCACAGTATTAATGCCGGTGTCCCTCAGGGATCCATCCTGGGCCCAACTCTTTTCCTGATCTACATTAATGATCTTCCAAATCATATCCTTACATCATTTGTAGACATTTATGCTGACGACACTACCATTTATGGTACCACATCTAAGACAGTAAACGAGCAAGTACTCTCCAATTCTCTCTCCTCTGATCTTGAGCATGTAGTACAATGGGGAAAGGAGTGGCTGGTTACTTTTAATGCATCTAAAACCAAGCTTCTCTCTTTACATCATCAACATTTTAATCCACATTTGTCATCAATTGAAATGAATGGCTCTCGTCTTCAGGAGGCCTCAAGTTTTGACAAGCTTCTGGGCTTGACCATTACTCCTGATCTTAAATGGAACACGTATATCAAATCTGTTGCAAAGGCCGCTGGAAAAATGGTGGGATCTTTCTATCGATCCAGTAGATATCTCACTGCTGATGCTATTCTCTATCTATATAAGAGCCAGGTACGTCCAAGGATGGAATACTGTTGCCACATCTGGGCAGGAGCTGCTAGAAAGGACTTGTCCTGCCTTGATAGAGTTCAAAATAGACTTCGTAGCCTCGTAGGAGATGTCCTTTTCTCCTCCTTACAACCTTTATCTCACAGAAGAGATGTTACGAGTTTGTCTCTGATGTATCGTTATTTTCATGGAAAGTGTTCAACTGAGCTTCAATCTATGGTCCCCCCTCGCCAAACTTTCACAAGAAACACTCGTCTAGCTGTAAACACTATCAATAATTTCCCCCACTCTTTATCTGTGCCTAAACCTAAACATAGATTCCATGAACAAAGCTTCTTTCTTAGAACTGCACGCCTGTGGAATTGTCTTCCGTTTTCCTGCTTTCCGGCTGACTACAATATGGTTGTGTTCAAGTCTAAGGTAAATAAGTTCTTGATGAGCCGTTCCATATAAGTTATTAAATTTACCAAATTTTCATTACTAATGATTACTATATTGACCAACTTCTACTGTACACTCTTTAACCCTTATCCTTGAGTGGCCTCTGGGCCTTGATAATGTGGTGATGCCTTTGTAAAAAAAAAAAAAAAAAAAAAAGGAAACAATATTCCAAAAAACATTCATTGTCAATTATTGTCAATATCATTTGTCAATATTAATAAAATGAATATCGTTTCCGAAATTTGATTTTGTTTTGTTTCTCCTCTTGAAACTGATTCATAATTTACAATTATTAATCATTATCCTGAATATATATATATATATATATATATATATATATATCTACTAGCATGGGTATCTGCTATTGCCTGAATGTTAGAAGGTGTGTGTCGAGCAAAAAAAAAATGTGGTAGTAGGAAGGCAGGCTCGAACCCATACCACGAAGGAGGAAAATAATGTGAAAAAAACGTAACATCTTTGCTGTTATGACCACCACCAAACCAGAAGTAACGTAGGTTTAAATTAAAGCTGGACAATCGAAAAGAGAGGATGACTTTCGAAAATATTGACGAAAAAAGCGACCCCTCCCTGTAGAAAAGTGCCCAATTGAGGGTGAAGAAATTAATGCTTTTAGCCAATTTTTCGGAAATTTGTCCTCTGAAGTGTCGAGCTTCAAATGATACTGATCTTGTGAAAATCTGTCGCCTCTGTTGAAAGTTTTAGGCAGACATGTTAACATACATACATAGATTCATATATTTGTAGCTCAGATTTTCGACCCAAACCGATTAAAAAGCTTGCCCTATCTTTGAATACCCTTTATGTCAAATTTCAAATGTTTAAACAAGAAATTGTCTGAGTAATTTGGTAGAGACCGCAGAGGTCAATCTTTTTAAACTTTGACCCCTATTATGACCCCTTAACATTTATTGTTTTGAGCTCAAATCAAGTTAAGTTAGATCCATGTCCAAAGAACCTATATCTAAAATTTCAAGTGTTTAGACCCAAAATTGTCGGAGGAGTTTGGTAGAGTTCTCAAAGGTCAAATCGTTGACTATGGTAACATTTATTTCTTGTATATTTATTTTTTCGGGTAGTCGTTTGTTGTCTTTTCTGCTAAACACTCTTACTAAATAATATCGACGAAATATCAAAAAACAAGAAACAAAAGCAGTTTTGAAAAATAATGAAGCTTTACTTACTTTAGTAAAATAATCCAAAACGGCAAAATGGGATATTAAAAAAGTAAACACGTAATTACTTTAGTTTTTTAAAGCAAAGAATCGATATGAATAAGAAGAAAATGGCTCCCTTTTCAAGCAGAACAGCTTCGTTTCAGTTTTACAGTATTGAATGGTGTAGTATTGCGCCGTCGGATTCAGGGTTGTACTATTGTAATGTAAAGAACATGCAGAAAGGTTTGTAATCAACTGAATTCCTTCTAGTACACTGACAAAAAAAAAGCTAAAACAGATATATAAATAAAAATAAAAAGATTATGGAAATGTTTTTAAAGACACGTAATCACGTGAGCAGGATTTTTTCCTTCTTTTGACACGATAACAAGTAACGTTCTTATTATTTATCTATTTTCAAAAGAGTGTCACGTGCAAGTGGAGAAGGAAAAAAACAGTTATGCAAAATTTGTGTTGAGAATTGTCTAAAGTTCTGACTTTTTTTTGGCTTTCACTTTAATAAGAACGTGAATTTATGAGGTGAATTTATTTGACACAATATGATTCAACTCAAAAAAATAAATAAAAGCTAACGTGAATTAAGATTAAAGTTAAGGTTATCAAAGAATACTTATGCAAATAGATATGAAAAGTCTTTGTTAAAGTTTGTGCCATATTTCCATGGAGTACAGGTGCGAACGCAGACCCCACAATTTTATTATACCATCCTTATTTAAGTTGAAACATACTTACCAAAGTATTCTTATGTACATCTATATCAAAAACCCTTGTAAAAAATTTTTTTTTCATTTTTTATTTCCATACTTTGGGGGCCAGGCGCGAACGCAGACCCCAAAACTTTAATGAACCACCATTCTGCCAGATCAAACATACCCATTCCTTATCCTTGATACATCTTCTATCATTATATGTAATTAGTTTTTTAAAATAGTCAACCATATAGGAGCCTATTCGTGACCACACACACACACACACATTCAGCTTTATATTATTTATATATATATATATATATATATATATATATATATATATATTTAAAATAATTTGTGAGATGCATCATCATTATTGTCGTCATCATCAGCAACAGTGTGAGTGTTGTAAACAAACTTCATATTTAAAAAATTCTGAGTCGTGTACAGCTCAAGCCTGGTGAAATCTGTCTTCTTTGAATGTATTTGTTTTTCATTTCTAAAATTGTGAGATGCATCATCATCATCATCGTCGTCATCAACAACAGTGTTAGTATTGTAAAAAAAAATTTATTTAAAAAATTTTGTGCTGTTTTTATACACACACACACACACACACATATATACATTGCAATTAACCTACATAGAATTTCCATACTTCATTCCCGTAAGCAGATGAAACATGGAAAATTTTGTATAATTTTCATATATATTTTCATAACTTACAACTTGATATAAATAAACTTGTAAAGTATGTAACATTATTTTTGTTTCCTTATTTCACTATTTCCTACTAGCAGGACCCGTTAACCGATGTTGCCCGGTGATAGCATACCCACTACATAAAAAAATTAAAGTACGGCTGTTGTTGCCCAACCCCCCGATCTCCTCATGTTAAGGACGGCTTGTGATTGAGTGTGGGGTTGTCACAAATTTTGCTTGGAATGTAACTTTGATAATCGCTGTCAAGACTTCCATGTGCAAATACTATGAATGAACAAATTTAGTGGTTGCAATTTCAGTTGGTTCGTGCGTACTAATCTGGCGAGCACAGTATGGTTCAGGTTATGGTATTTTTGTTGGCAAGACTGAAGTTTAAGTGGTATAATACTATCAAACTCTCTCTCACATAAAAGGAACTTAATTCCTGTAGTCAAACGGTATATCAGAAAGTGACAATTTTAAATAAGCAGAAAAAAGAAACAATATAAACAGAACTTTTACTTTAATAGTAAACAATTATTATTGATTTTAAACAATATATACAGAATTTTGTTTATAACACTTTATAATTGGAAACAATGTAAACCTTTTTGAATTTTAATGTTAGACAACAGAAACGGAATTTTTTTTTATAATTTCAAAAGAAATATTGTTCAGACATTTTTCAATATATATACCTAAAAGAAAAAAAATTGGAAAATTAGGCAAAAAAAAAAAGTTATTTTGTTTTGTAACCTATTTTTGTTTAAAAACAAAACATTTAATATTAGTTATAAGTGTTTAAAGTACGCACAAACATTTTTCAATATATTTACCAAAAGAAAATACAATTGGAGGGAATTAGGCAAAAACAATTTATTTTGCTTTGTGGCCTATTTGTGTTCAAAAATAAAAACAAAACATGTAATCATAATTATTACCCGTGTGAGCCATAAGGAAAATTTTTTTAAAATGATGCAAACCTCCTTAAAAAAATGTAAATATCAGCGAGTACCTGTGCGAGCGCAAAAAAAAATAGCAGCAGTAGGCAGGCTTGAATGTGTGACGCTAAGAGGAAAAGGAGATTAAAAAAGGGAAATGCTTTAGTCGACTGTGAACTTAGGACATTACGGGCCTTCAAAATAACGGCTTTAAAATGTGTATTGCGAGGCGTGAATGAATTTTCAAAAATGTAATCCCTCTTTGCAAAGAACGGCCCAGTTGATGGTGAAAGAAAATGAATGAATTTTTGTCAGTTGTACTTTAAGAAAAAAAATAAAGCTTTATCTGGATGTTAGAAAAGGAAGAATTAAAACGGTTTAGATAGTTTAAAGGCACAAAATCCACATCTCGACTGTAATAATCGTGTAAACGGTTGCTTTAATTTTTTATCTAACATATAAAGAAAGAATTTTAGTCAATCGTACTTAAAAGAAAGGTTTATATAGCTTTTTAGTAAAGGAAGAAGAAATAATGGAAGCGTAGCTGTATGAGAAAAGTTAACATGTATATTTAATGTGCAAATAAAAGCAGTTTTCGCTTATGAGTATGTTTCAATGTGTAAAAATGTTTATATTTGAGGTATTTTATTTAAAATGGTTGTATAGAGAGAAGCCATGTTTGTAAATCTCTGGAGCATTCGTTTTTGTAGGGAGATATATATTCTTGATTGAACAAATAGTCAATTCTCAGCCAATGAGATTTTGTGGTATGTGAGAAAGGGGAAATCCTGATTTTTGGAATTGGAGAAATAGAAAAATTGTTATGTATGTAAGTATATGAGCCAGAGAATAAGGGTGCAACCCCATATCTGTCCAAAATGCAGAATAGCTCCTGGTGTTGACTGGGAGTGTTAGGAGTACTTTTATTTAGAGAGAAAAATGCAGGATATATTTCCCATAACAATGCAGGATATATTTCCCATAACAATGCAGGATATATTTCCCATAACAATGCATGGTATATTTCCCATAACAATGCATGGTATATTTCCCATAACAATGCATGGTATATTTCCCATAACAATGCATGGTATATTTCCCATAACAATGCAGGATATATTTCCCATAACAATGCATGGTATATTTCCCATAACAATGCATGGTATATTTCCCATAACAATGCATGGTATATTTCCCATAACAATGCATGGTATATTTCCCATAACAATGCAGGATATATTTCCCATAACAATGCATGATATAACAATAATATTTAACATATCCTACCACGATATGATGTAATATAAAATATTTTCATACTTAAAATATGTTTTTATATGTACTTTCTATTTTTTATAGACCATTTATTTCAAAGTAAAAGTTTTGTGATTGTTAACATGTAACAAGAGGACATATATGAATGAACAGCATGATGCTACATTTCATTGGCTAACATTTTATCTACCTTACTCATCTTTGCAAAACAAAAACTTTGGAATTTCCACAAAAGCTCATCCGACAGTTGACTGTCAATCCTGAATCTTTTTTGTATGGTTTCCTCAAAAAAAATTCTCCTTCAGAAAAAAAAGTATAGTAATGCAATAAACAGAAATTTGAAAAGCAAACAACTTTAATTGATAAAAAGACACTTTTTCCTTATTTACTAAATAAGGCTCAACTTTAATTCCTTAAAGGGGCTTTATAACTATAATATTTTAAAATAAATATTAAGTTTTTATACCTACAGACACTATGCTTATGCAATCTTCAGTGTATGAAGTGATAATTATTGTTGGTCAGGAGATTTGAACCTAGTCACAATGCCACACTTGACTTTGTAGGCTAGTGTCTTTCCTCCGTGTGTGTGTGTGTGTGTGTGTGTATATATATATATATATATATATATATATATGTTATAAAATAAAAAGGTTAGTGAGAGAGAATCCCAGCAGGATGCTCAATTATAAAAATAAATTTTTTAATAAGAACATATTTATGTGTGTTACAGAAGATTATAATAACATTGGTACTGTTGCTTTCAAATCCAATCAATTGGTTTTCCGAGGAGGCAAACATAGAGGCTGAAGAAAATCCAGTAAAGGAGACCAATTACAGATTCCTCTTTGTTTGGATTTAAAATTGATGATACCGATGTTATGATCTTCTGTGTGTGTGAGTGGCTCATATATATATATATATATATATCTCAATTCTATATAAGACTAATATTTTGCCATAATCAAAAGTTTCATCAGCATCAGTTATTTTTTATTACAGATTTTTCACTTTTTTTCTCGTGTGTAAAAAATATTTTTATTCCTTGTTGTTCATATCTAATTGATAAGACTTAGTCATCCTGACCGCCTTAACCAATCCTCAAGGAATATGGCAGTCTTCCAAGTTAGTAGCAAGAAGATTGATATTTTTTTGTGTTTATTTAGCTATCATAACAGTTGGTAAGCAAGAATGTCTCAATCTATTAGAGTAAAGAGTTTAAGCAAGTTTTAATAATGCAATTATAAAATATAGAGAGAAAGATATTTTCCTTTATTTGTACATGCCTAACACTTCTACAAAATGGATTAATGTATTTTGAAATTTTTGGATTATATTTGATGAGTAATATATAATCATTTCTGATATTAACATTTGTTTTAAGTAAAATTATAAAAAGTGAACAGGAAATACAGTACAAACGAAATATACTTTTTTTTTTTTTTTTTTTTTTTTTTTTTACAAAGGCATCACCACATTATCAAGGCCCAGAGGCCACTCAAGGATAAGGGTTAAAGAGTGTACAGTAGAAATTGGTCAATATAGTAATCATTAGTAATGAAAATTTGGTAAATTTAATAACTTATATGGAACGGCTCATCAAGAACTTATTTACTTTAGACTTGAACACAACCATATTGTAGTCAGCCGGAAAGCAGGAAAACGGAAGACAATTCCACAGGCGTGCAGTTCTAAGAAAGAAGCTTTGTTCATGGAATCTACGTTTAGGTTTAGCCACAGATAAAGAGTGGGGGAAATTATTGATAGTGTTTACAGCTAAACGAGTGTTTCTTGTGAAAGTTTGGCGAGGGGGGACCAAAGATTGAAGCTCAGTTGAACACTTTCCATGAAAATAACGATACATCAGAGACAAACTCGCAACATCTCTTCTGTGAGATAGAGGTTGCAAGGAGGAGAAAAGGACATCTCCTACGAGGCTACGAAGTCTATTTTGAACTCTATCAAGGCAGGACAAGTCCTTTCTAGCAGCTCCTGCCCAGATGTGGCAACAGTATTCCATCCTTGGACGTACCTGGCTCTTATATAGGTAGAGAATAGCATCAGCAGTGAGATATCTACTGGATCGATAGAAAGATCCCACCATTTTTCCAGCGGCCTTGGCAACAGATTTGATATACGTGTTCCATTTAAGATCAGGAGTAATGGTCAAGCCCAGAAGCTTGTCAAAACTTGAGGCCTCCTGAAGACGAGAGCCATTCATTTCAATTGATGACAAATGTGGATTAGAATGTTGATGATGTAAAGAGAGAAGCTTGGTTTTAGATGCATTAAAAGTAACCAGCCACTCCTTTCCCCATTGTACTACGTGCTCAAGATCAGAGGAGAGAGAATTGGAGAGAACTTGGTCGTTTACTGTCTTAGATGTGGTACCATAAATGGTAGTGTCGTCAGCATAAATGTCTACAAATGATGTAAGGATATGATTTGGAAGATCATTAATGTAGATCAGGAAAAGAGTTGGGCCCAGGATGGATCCCTGAGGGACACCGGCATTAATACTGTGAGCTTCTGATTTTTGCCCCTCAACTACTACTCTTATGAACCTATCAGAAAGAAATGATTTAATAATTGAGAAGACTTTTCCAGCTATACCATAGCTAGCGATCTTATGAAGTAAACCTTTATGCCATACCCTATCAAAGGCTTTAGATATGTCAAGAGCAATTGCTCTAGAAAGATTGCCACCGTCGAGAGATTTGCTAATCCTATGCGATATAACTGTAATGACATCTGCTGTAGATCTAGCAGAACGGAAACCATATTGAGTGTCACTAAGAAGGTTATTTTTGTTGAGATGTTTGATTACTTCTGTATTTAACACAGATTCTAGCAACTTACTCATGACGCACAGGAGACTTATTGGCCTGTACTGAGAGGGGGATGAGCGATCACCTGAATTCTTAAATACAGGGCATACTGATGAGGTTTTCCAGGGAGATGGGAAACTATTCTCCTTAAGACAACGTTTAAACAGTTTTGTAAGTATGGGCGCTAATTCAGGTTGAAGTTTTTTGAGTACTATAATTGGAATACCATCAGGGCCAGTTGCTTTACTCGAATCAAGATTTTTGATTAGCTTCGCAACATCACGTACAGATATACGTATATCACATAGCGTGTTTTCTGATACAGGAGGAAATATTGGGGGTTGGCGGTCTTGGTCGCAAAGGGTAGAATTTGCTGCAAAGTTCTTGACAAAGAGTTTGGCTTTGTCTGATGCTGACGAGATTACCTCAGGTCCATTGATAATAGTTGGGATGGAGCACACGCTTCTGTTCAGGATTCTGTTTGCTATTTGCCAAAACTGGTGGGAACCAAGCCGCTGCTCAGCTACTTTGGACTTAACAGATTGAGCATACAACTCTCTTGCGTTCCTTATTACTTTCTTACAATGGTTGCTGGCAGTCCTGAAAACGGCTTTAGTTTCCATACATCTATTACGTTTGAAGCAGTGGAAAAAGTGATTTCTGTGCGCAATGGCAGCAGCACATTCTGGAGAGAACCATGGCTGGCTGTTAGGTTTTTGCTGAAACTTTTTAGAGGGTATGAAATGGTCAATACCTACAATTAACCATTCAGTTAGGTCTAATACTATAGAGGACACATCCTTTTTAAACATGGAATGCAGAGGTAGATCAGATATAAATGTACGGAAGCTATCCCAGTCAGCCTTAGTGTATCGATATACTGTACGATGAAGAGGTACATCTGGGGACTTATTACATTTCATTTTTATCTTAATTGATACAACAGAGTGGTCGGAAGATCCAAGAGGCGACAGAACAGAAACTGAACATAGTTCAGGGCAAGTTGTGAGAAAAAGGTCTAGTAGGCTCGCATACTGGCCATCATTATCGGGCACACGGGTAGGTTCCTGAACAATCTGAGTGAGGTCATAGGCAATGGAGAAATCATGACAGAACCTCCCCTCATCATCGGTCTTGTTTGAGTGGGTCAACTATTCAACGTTGTGAACATTGAAGTCTCCACATACGTGAATGTTAGCTGAAGGATAAGTAGAAAGGACTTGGTCAATTTTCTCAGATATGCTTTGAAAGATAGTAACTCCACTGTTGTGGGGGCGATAGAGAGTAAATATAAATGCAGTAGTGTGAGCTAAAGCAACCCGGAAGCACATATAGGGTAAGTTAGGATCTTCCCTGGAGATGTCCCTCCCACATGGAAAGCCATCTTTAATATAGGCACATATTCCATGCCAATGGCGATCTTGGGGGTCAGATTTAGAAGTTAAGTTAGAGTATCCTGAAATTGCAAACTCATCTAGGGAAATAGCCTGTCCAATGCCAGTTTCACTTAAAAATAAAAGGTCTGGTTTAGTCTCCTGTAATTGGGTTTCAACCTCTGGAAGGTTAGAACGAAGACCCCTGATGTTGGAGAAGGAGACATGGTAGTAGGGGTCTACGTTGGAAGTTGGGGAACCGGGTTTAATCGTGTATTTTTTCTTGAAACTTGTCATGATGAAATTTTGGAATTTGTGGACTAGGTCGACAGATTTACTTAGAGCAGGACAGAGAGGGGAAATTAAGAGAGAAAAAGAAACGAAGAATTTTTTTTTTATTTTTTATTTGTAGTTAATGATAAGGTAAAGCCGTAACAATTACCCACTAGTATGGCATCGAGAGGCCCCACCAGAAGCTACTGCATGGTCCAGAATCCATTCACCAAATGGCAATACAGCAGCCCCAGTACTTTGCACCTGCTGATAGGACAGCCTCCTTAGTGGTTAATCCAAGGTTCGGGTCCCTGACTATCAGGCGGATAACGTCAGCCCAGACAAAACGTTTACCTCCAGCACCCTTACTAGTGACATGGCTACAAGGATAGACATAGAAACAGAAAATTTCCGCCATCTCAGCCAACTGTTCGCAAAAATACTGCCAACCTAGAAAACAGCTTTTTCTTCTCCCTTTGTCCGAAAAATCACTCATTTAAAAAAAATGAGGACTGAGGGACAAATAAGAAGAAGCGAGAGTAACAGGAGCTGCCGATAACGCATCCACAATGCGTTTTCTACTCTCCATTAAAAAAAAAAAAAAAAAAAAAAAAAAAAAAAACTATTAAGTATTGTACTTAATAAAAGTACAACGGACGTGTTTAAGGGAAAGTATGGTGATAGATTCCCCTCACACGAACTAAAAATGAGTATAATTCGTAATTTTTGCTATCAACTCGGTGGATAAATAAACATATGTACGAGGAAAAAAAAAAAAAAAAAAAAAAAAAAAAAAGGCTAGCATTTAATAAAACAGAAATACACAAATTAAATACTGAAATAAAATGGAGTTGTTAATATTTTAAATCTAAAATAAAAAGCATGATTGAAATCACTTATCTCAACAAAAACAATTCCGTCTCCAAATTGCAAACTGTGTTGAAAGAACTTAAGTTAGTAGCGTTCAAAACATTTTTTTTTGAAATTAGCCGTTAATAGAAAATCGTGATTTTATTCTGAACTTAAGCTAGTAACGTTTTAAGAAGCTTACGATATAAAAGAAAAGGCTGATGGGGGGGGGGGTTCTTCCGAAAGTAAGTTGGTGCCGTTATAAGTAATTTCGAGATAAGATGGAAGCCGGTATTGGACTGGAAAAAAAGCTAGCATTTAATAAAACAGAAATACACAAATTAAATACTGAAATAAAATGGAGTTGTTAATATTTTAAATCTAAAATAAAAAGCATGATTGAAATCACTTATCTCAACAAAAACAATTCCGTCTCCAAATTGCAAACTGTGTTGAAAGAACTTAAGTTAGTAGCGTTCAAAACATTTTTTTTTTAAATTAGCCGTTAATAGAAAATCGTGATTTTATTCTGAACTTAAGCTAGTAACGTTTTAAGAAGCTTACGATATAAAAGAAAAGGCTGATGGGGGGGGGGGGTTCTTCCGAAAGTAAGTTGGTGCCGTTATAAGTAATTTCGAGATAAGATGGAAGCCGGTATTGGACTAGAAAAAAAGCTAGCATTTAATAAAACAGAAATACACAAATTAAATACTGAAATAAAATGGAGTTGTTAATATTTTAAATCTAAAATAAAAAGCATGATTGAAATCACTTATCTCAACAAAAACAATTCCGTCTCCAAATTGCAAACTGTGTTGAAAGAACTTCAGTTAGTAGCGTTCAAAACATTTTTTTTTTTAAATTAGCCGTTAATAGAAAATCGTGATTTTATTCTGAACTTAAGCTAGTAACGTTTTAAGAAGCTTACGATATAAAAGAAAAGGCTGATGGGGGGGGGGTTCTTCCGAAAGTAAGTTGGTGCCGTTATAAGTAATTTCGAGATAAGATGGAAGCCGGTATTGGACTAGAAAAAAAGCTAGCATTTAATAAAACAGAAATACACAAATTAAATACTGGAATAAAATGGAGTTGTTAATATTTTAAATCTAAAATAAAAAGCATGATTGAAATCACTTATCTCAACAAAAACAATTCCGTCTCCAAATTGCAAACTGTGTTGAAAGAACTTCAGTTAGTAGCGTTCAAAACATTTTTTTTTTAAATTAGCCGTTAATAGAAAATCGTGATTTTATTCTGAACTTAAGCTAGTAACGTTTTAAGAAGCTTACGATATAAAAGAAAAGGCTGATGGGGGGGGGTTCTTCCGAAAGTAAGTTGGTGCCGTTATAAGTAATTTCGAGATAAGATGGAAGCCGGTATTGGACTAGAAAAAAAGCTAGCATTTAATAAAACAGAAATACACAAATTAAATACTGAAATAAAATGGAGTTGTTAATATTTTAAATCTAAAATAAAAAGCATGATTGAAATCACTTATCTCAACAAAAACAATTCCGTCTCCAAATTGCAAACTGTGTTGAAAATACTGTATAGAGGTATGAAATTCAATTTGTTAATTATCCCTAATGTATAAAGTAAAGTTAGTCTCTTTCTCAATTTTTCTTTTTTTATTGATAGCTTAATATTTAATTTCAGTTTGTCAGTTTTCGAATTATTGCTGCATGTTAAGAACAATAAAATTAACATATTATTCCTTTTAGAAAATATTTTAAGCTGGGGTAAAAAAAAATTTTCGTTACAAAGTTAACATAAGTCATCGATATAGTTACTTCCCTATGTTTGTAAATCAAAAATATTTTGGGAAATTAACTGTTTTAACTGGCCTAGTTAAAAACAAAACGAATTACAAGTAAAAGTGCTACCATATAAATACAGGTCGTGTGTGTATATATATATATATATATATATATATATATATATATATATATATATATATATATATATGAGAGAGAGAGATACACACACGTTAATGCATAATTATATTAGTTATTGGAAAAATTCTCACAAGCTAAAAAAATAGAATTGGTTTTTAACTGACAAAGAATAGAACCTATTACAATGAAACAAAGCTTTATATATATATATATATATATATATATATATATTCTATATAAATAAAATGAACTCATTTTTTCGCGTCGGATTTTGACCTTAATAGGATTAAAAATCAAGATATTTCATGCAAATATAATATGCACAAACGGCAGGACAATATCTGAGGTGTGTTATAGGCTTATTATTTCTCAAATTCCTCGATAATCTTAGATTTCTATACTTTTTCTGCTGAGAAGTCACGGCCAAAATCGGTTAAGATCAATGGAAGTGGTAAAATATTTTCTCTCTAATAAATTCCTCCTCACCCTGCCACCACTTAACACCGTTTGGGGATCGTTCACAAGGAACAGTTGAGAAGAGAACACCGGTTTGGCTTCGTAGTTCTTTCATGTGAAGTTATTTAAAATCACTAAACTAAGCTGCAGTGCTCTGTGGCGTAGTGGTTAGCGTGCTGGACAATTCACATTATATTTTCACGTTCGCGCCGACCTACCGTAGTCGTTTTTTTTTTTTTTTTCCTAAACAACTGGAATGGACTTTTCTTGGTGGCCGAACTGTTAACGTTGCAGATGTTTTTTTTTTGTTTGTTTTTTTTCACACTTTATTTTCCTACTTTTACTCATGACTCCGGGTTTGATCCTTCCTACTTACCTACCATAACATTTTTTAAAACTCCCCCCCCCCGTCCCGGAAACAAACACTCGGGCAACGCCGGGTACCCCCACTAGTATATATATATATCTAGAGAGAGAGAATAAATGACAAAAATTTATAATCCAAAATTTATGATGTTGACCATCTTATAATTTATTCCTTTAAATCAGTCGATTTATACAATTCTTGAGAGTATCTGTTTCGTAGTGCAAAATCAATCACTTAAGTATTATATCAATTAGTGAATCTATTTTGCCCTTAACTCATCAGAAGAAATAGCAACAATCAATCGGTCAAAAGGAATTGAAATGTGATTTGACATGGTCAAAATCCGAAAATTGGAAGAGAAGCTGCAGTTACCGTTTTATTTTTCCATTACGCCATATTGATTTTTTATCAGTTAAGGGCATAATAAATTTACTAATTGATAGAATAATTAAGTGATTGATTTTGCACTACAAAACAGATACTGTCAAGAATTGTATACATCGACTGATTTAAAGGAATAAATTATAAGATGGTCAACATCATGAATTTTGTTCTTTATATATTAGACTAACATGGGTACCAGGGTCGACATGAAGTTCTGTTTGGAAAAGACCTGCTATACTAAGGATATTAATAATTTTCATAACCGTTTCAAAAATAAAAGCATATAAATGTAATCACCCCAAAAAAGAACTACATGATACCCTCTCCTCCAAATATTTCGACAGGAATACAAATTTATATATAATGATAATAAAAAAACAATTCTCAGAAACAATGATAAAAATACCTTTTTTTTTTTTTTTTTTTTTTTTTTTTTTTAAATATCAACTTTTTAAAATTTGGAACTAAGTGTCCTGGTACTTTCATTTGTTTATTTATTTTTACTAAATAATCGCATTTGTATTAATCATGTTGATAAATAGATTTTAATTTTAGTGTAATAACTTAAATCTTTTAATCATAAACCGCAATTTTCAATCATTTTAGTACTTGCAAAACCTATACAAAAACTTTTGATGCTGACTGCTTTATCAAGTAAGGTGATCAACACTGATAGCTGCTTCTCTACTTTTTATAAACTTAACTCTGTTAAGATTGGTCAAAAAAGAAATGAGTTTTCCATATCAAGTACTTTCTACACTTGTCAAGTAGATTAGCTTTTCTTGCACTATCTTTTATGTTCTAGAACATACCAATGTCAGTGGTTGGGGTGATAATGTCTTTCCCTGAAAAGTCATGGCTCAGTGCTTTCTACAGACATGGGTTTTCAGTTCATCAAAGTTTCCTGTTTTATCTATTTGGCATTGATGGATTTACCGTTTGGCCAGAATCTTTAGTTATCTAATTCTCTCTCTCTCTGTGTCTCAGTCTCTCTCTGTCTTTTTCATAGATCTGGTAGTATGAACTTCAAAAGAAGTGTTCTTTATTTTCCACAACATGCTAGCATTTGAATTTTGGAGTTGAGACTAATGAGTGCAATTATGATTCCTTTTAGGATATAAAATACTCACAGAAGTATTAGGGAAGTGGGGACTACTTAGGAGAATAGAATATTGGTAAACAAATTTTAAAATATATAAGGAAAAAGCCTTACAGAAACAAACGTTGATTAGCTGTGCTTTAGAGAAGAGATTTGACTAAAAATATTTAATTTTTCATAATATTTAAGAAAAATAAATCAAAGCCATCGCCTGTCAATTTTCAAATATTAATTTTAATATTATCAGAACACTAGCAAAGGTACCTGGCTTATGCTAGGGAATACCTAGAATAATAAAATATCAGTAAACAACCAAATTTTGAATAAATTTATTTGCATCATTTAATAATTACAAATGTGTTGTAATTATTGATCACCATGACAAATATGGAGAAATGAAATTTTTATTCATTTCCATGGCAAAAGAAAAAGCCATGTAGATTGCTGACAATTTTTATGTGGAACAATCAATAAGATGGTCAGAATTCTGTTACTTGGCAAACAACTCTATTCCATAGTCTTAAAGGAAATTGCTATTGTGACTGTACAACAGAGCTTGTTCCTGATTAACATTTCATATACATGTTAAATAAAAGATAACATGTTTACCATCAATTACCAAAAAAAAAAAAAAATCATTTAAAACTAGCCTAAAACATCTGCAGGAAACTGCTGATTCTAAATATGCCATTAGTTTTCCTTGGAGATTAACCATTGACAACTAATGCAAGATCACACAGGCATCTTTTCTTCATGTTACCATAAAACTTGGTAATGCCAAGAATACACTAATCACACACATGATAAATTAAAATCACAAATTTAACACTAAAAATCTGCAATAATCAAACACCCACAACACTTAACTCTCATTGAAGCCAGTTTCATATCGTAGGTAAATAATCACGTAAACTAGAGGACAAACTTTTTTCAAATTTCAAATAACATATCACTTGATTTAAAATGTTGTAAGCAAACAAAGAATATCTAACTTTGAATTTGGATAAAATTTAATCACCCATTTAAACATCCAGACTTTCATTATTGTCAACTTCCCATACAACTAGCTTCTCTTCTCCTACATTATATATATATATTATTTTCTATTATAAAACACTACCTCCCGAGCTTCTACCTTTCCACTCCCTTTCAGTCTTTTCCACTCCCCTCTCATTCTTTCTCTACACACTCCCCTACCTTCACACAGTCTATACATAAGCTTCAACCATGCATGTTCTAAAGTTCGCACTTACAATTAAACCCAATATTTACTATTATCACATTCTCTTTCATTTTTAAGGGCTCAACCCTCTCTCACTACCTCTACCAATCTTGGTATATTTAAACTAATTTCAGCAAAATAATTTATTCTAAAAATTTGTAGTTGTAATGAAATATTGAATCACTATAAGTCAGTTTCTCATTATTGTTTATAAATAAAAACACTTTATTTCTCTCTTGCATTTGAAGTGTGGCTGTCACAACGGTCTTGCAATAATAAGCTTGGATTCGAGATATTTTAATTTGGAGCTTGAATCATTTAACTGACAGTACAATTTCATCATTCGTATCAGTGTTGCCCAACATGAAACATATGCCTTTGGATATGAAAAATATTTATCAAATGTCATCTTAGCATGTATAACTTATAAATATTTATGTATCTATATTTACAGGATTCATTCCTAAATTAACCTGTCATTATGAAAACACAGGTGCTAAGTGCAAAGGATCATAAGTCGGCTATATTTAGTTTAATTAAGTTTTTATGTAAAAGAAGTAAATGGACGAGGAAAATTCCAATAACCCTTAATAATATTAATCTAATATATAAAACTCACTGTGTCTGTCTCCATTTTTTTTTCAAAGTGCATCTACTCCAAGACACAAGGTCACAAAGCAACATGAGTGGGTCAAATGACTGTTGTTTTATCTTCTTTATTCCTATAAATTTTTTTTTTTCTGTGTATTGATATTCATATTAAAAACCCTTTTCCCTATTTATTTACAAAGCGAATACAACTTTGTTATATATGGGTTGTGGAATTGCATTCATCTAGCTAATTTGCATATTTTTTTAAACATTCATTTTAATTATTAGTTTTTTTTTGTTTTCTTATGGGATGATCATCTTTAGTTAAGTATTACATGTAATTATATTCATGCAGATATTCTACCTCATTCATACTTGCGTAATATTTGTGTGAAAAGGTTCTAGTAAACACAAATTTCTTTCTATATATATTTATGTATTTGTATATTTATTTGTTCAAAAAAATTTGCCTACAAAACTCTTCTATCAGTTTTTGGTCTACAGTCATGAAACTTAATATATAGGTTATTCAACCCCATACAAAACTTTATATTTGGGTTTTAGGCGGGGAAAAATTGGTGCAAAAGTGTGAAAATTTAAAAAAATGGAATTTTCCAGGTGAAGGTCGAATGACAGTATTCCGAATATGCATGCATAACGTAACAGCTATTGGTTCATATTTTAATTTTTAGCCTTGCAGCAAAAACATGTCTTCATAGCTCAGTCATTAATGTTAAAGGAAAAGTAAATCATAAGCTAAACATTTTGGTTTACATTCTCCGTGGTGGTACACGAGTCATTTTTTTTTTTTTTTTTTAACTTTTCATTTCATTACTATGTATTGGGTCCAATATAATATAATAAATATGAAATCTGAATTAATCAAAATATCATACGACCAGGCAATGCTGGTCTGCCTGCTAATATATATATATATATATATATATATATGTATATGAGTGACTTTGTGAATAATGGTCTCAACCAAACTCCTGTTAATTTTGGGTGTAGACTTGAAACTTAATATATAGAGAACTTAGACCTGTGGAACAAATTCAATTTGGTTTTTAACTGATAAAAATAGCTAATAAGGAATCAAATTTGGAAAAACTTGAAACTTGGCAGTTGTAAGTCAATTTAAAGTGCTCTCGTATGCATGCGCAAATATACATTTCTGTTCATTTTTAATTATTTGTTTGACAATAGCTCAAGCGGTAATAACTAAGGCTAGAGCACTGAAGGTTTTGTTTTTTACTCTGGCTGATTGTACCTAAATCATATACACTATAATAATCACTAGAGTATTGGCTCCATAATAATAAATATGAAATCTGCATAAATTAAAATATCATATTTAAGCATATTTTATTACCTGGCAATGCCAGGTGGCTTGCTAGTTATTGGTTATTATGAATAAATATTCCCTAAATTTCAGTTTCTTTAGGGTGTTTTTAGGGAGCATAATATTGACACAGTCTTCCATGAACTATTCATGTTTCAGAAGTACATTAAATTTGATCCATAATCATTAGACACAAAGATTCCCTGAATTTCAATTAAATATCCTGTAAGAGATTAAAGCTTAAATTTTAGATATTTTTGTTAGAATCAAAACCATGTAATGAATTTTGATTCATATTTATTCATTATAATCACAAAATTCTCCTGGTAGGTAAACATGAGCAATTATTTGCTGTATTTCTTTTCCAAGAAAACAATTTTATTTACATTCTATTCATCTAGGAATTTTATGAGACTCTATTTTGATATCAATTTTACTAAGATCTACTTCTAAATAAAAATATTACAGAACAGTTTTTACTATGCTGTTATGTGATTGTATGATTCTGGACACTTCTGAGTAACTATTCTAGTTTAAATGATTCTCATCACAATATTTATTTCCCCATAAATTGAGTAAAAAAATTCAACTATTACTATTGTTAGTTAAATCTGATAAACTGTTTATCAAAAAATGGGTTTTATTGTTGAAAATGTATAGAGAATTCAAGTAGTATTATCAGAAAATTGATCCTCAAAAGTGCAGTGACCAGTTTATCTAAGAAATTTTTATCAGATATAAAATATGTCCGGCTCATAAGAGAATTATTTTAATTGTATTTGTCACTTGTGATATCATGAGCAATAGTATGTTTAATGCCAGTAATATAAATATTTCTACACGATATATATGCATGTTTGCATCTCTGTATAATATATGTGTGTGAATGAATGGTTCTTTTTTTTTCTGCTCAACTTGTAAAGGGATTTGCTGTAAACAATGCGAGAATGAGGAGATAATTAGCTTGAAATGAGTTACTATGGTAACAGCTGGATGAGGAATATTACTATGGCAACTGTTTACTGCCATTGAAGCTATTTACAGTGTTGTCATTCAGCATCTCTGTCTCCTTTGTTTTTGTACGACATTATTGGAATTGAGATGATGAAAGCAACTGGGAAATATCGAAATGAAGACTTGAAAAAAAAAAAAAAAAAAAAGAGGACAAATATACAATTAGTTAAAAACCGTAGAGACTAGGATAGGCAGAGGAAAAGTGTGAAAGGTTAAAGATTTCTTTTATTCAAAGGTGGAACGTTAAGAGTCATCCAGTTTTTATGAGTTCCAGAAGCAGTAATTCTTGCAGGACATTGATTAAACTTGAGTAGGATTTTTTTTTTTTTTTTTTTTCAGACTCCCCACATATTTGAATCCTCTCTACTAATATGATGAAATCACTTTCAATAGATTACTGTAATAAAAAATAGTGTTTAAACATTTAATTAAAAATCTCTTCATAAAAATGAGCAATATATTCAGGAATTATAGTCTATACTTATTTCGCCTCCTCACAAAGGTTAGACACAAGGTCACAGCAGTAAATGTGAACCTTATATGTAAGGTTTCTTATTATAATACTATATATATATAATGTGTGTGTGTGTGTGTGTGTCCTGGTCAAAATCATAAGACCACTTAAGAAAGTAAGTGTTTATGCATATTATCAAATTTTTAATCAAACAAATGGTTGAAACCATTGCCAAAAAGGAAAATATGATGGAAAAAAATGAATTTTAGTTGATACAATGACCTAATTTAATTTTTAAACAAATCATTTTTAAAATGGGTAAAGTGAGAATTTTTACCCAGTGAGAGTAAATTAATCACCAATAAACATCTTTTGTTGATCAGAGGATTTAATTTTTTTTAAATATGTGCGAATATGATATGCATTACCATAGTGTGTGTGTGTGTGTGTGTGTGTGTGTGTGTGTGTGTGTGTGTGTGTGTGTGTGTGTGAAATAAAATTCCGACTAAATCGAAAATTAGTTTATGGAAATGTGGATAAGCAAGGCAATATATTAGTAGAAATAATAGCAATACGTTAAAGCTAGACAAAGATATTTCAGTTGATTGGTTCAATCATATTTATTTGTTGAAATGAGCTTTATTGCACAAAACTTGACATTTTGTACTGTGAAAGAGGAAAAATGATAGTGAGAGGAGTATAGGAATTAGGTGCAGCATGTAGTAAGGTTCGGTATATTAGAAAAAGAAAGTAGAGAAGTGAAGCAAAGGAAAAGTTATCCTTGCATGTCTCACTTTTCCATAGCTATTTGCATAGCACTGGTAATCTACCCTACTAACTGCACAAACAACACTACTCCATTTTTGTGATTTTGTTGCTGTATCACCAGTTTTGGTACTTACATTACACTAAACCTTCATCTTAGACTATTTCCATGTAATGTGCTCTTGCTGTTCATTCATAGTATGTTAAAACAAGTACAATTAACAGCAATTTTCTTAAACTGTCTTCGCTAATAGTTTATAAATTGTTAAAATAGATTATCATAATTGCCAAAATCATTAAAATATAGTCCCAATAAATATATAATTACAATACTTAGGCTAATACAAAATCATAGTTTCATTACAGAAACTATTCAGGACTTTAAATCACTCTGTCACCTAAGTTCCAATTATTACATATATATTTTTGTGGACTTTTTGGTCTTTCATACCAATGCACTACTATTGTCAATACCACCATTCTAACAACTACTTCCAAATCAAAAGAGAAAATGCAATACAACCAATAAGTTTTTAGCAGTTTAAACTTACATTTCAAATGTTTCTCTTTGTAGCCAAAGGTTAAGGATTCTTTTCATGGATAACATTTTTGGCACTTATATAACTGGGATTCCTATCAGCCAGAATGTTGCTGATTGCGATTCATAGAACAGACTGGATATAGCCGAGTCATTGCTGAACAGTCAATTAGTACTGCCATCAAATGAAACAACTTTTTAATTTCACCCCCCCCCCCCGATTTAATTTTAAAGTTAATTAATACCCATGTTAAGAATGGATTTAAATTCTTTTATTATTTATTTTTATTGATCATAACCCAGCCCTTTTTTTTTATCTGCATGTTGTTTTTACATTTATTTTATTTATGTTTTTTTTTCACTTCTGCAAGTTACAAATCAAACTTTTTCAGGTTTGTTCCATAAATCAGAATCATTCAAGCTGATATTGATTCCCAGCTATAAAAGCACTTTTTCTAAACATATATATACATATATATATTTAAGTTTTTAAATTATTAGTGTGTATTTAGGGATCTTATAATTTTTTTACAACCCTACCAAAACGATTAGATTTATTTTCTGATTGTATTTTGCTGTGGTAATATTTAGGCATTTTTTTAACTAGTTTTATAAATTGTAACTAAAATTGAAATCGATCTGCCAAAGCCGATTTTAATGTTTGTACTTTTTGCTTTTAATAAAACATATTTTTTTCTTTCAATAAATATTGATGTAACTACAGTCAGCTTTTAGCTAGCTGAGTGCAATTTGTCTCATTGAAACAGATCGCATCCCGCTATACCTTAGATGTTTTAGTGAGAAACTTTATATATAAAAATTTGTATTCCTGTCTGTTTTTGTTCACAATTTGATTGCTATATACAAAACGCCCATTACTTTTCTATTTTATTTCTATACTAGCATTTCAGCCCGGCGTTGCCCTGGTGTTTGGATGTGTATGTTGAGCAAAAAAAAAAAGTGGTGGTAGGAAGCCAGGCTCAAACCCGTACCGCAAAGGAGAAAAAGAATGGGGTAAAACCTAACGTTTATGCTGTTACGACCACCACCAAAACCGGAAGCGACATTTAAAATTAAGGCTAGACAATCTAAAGGAGAGGATAACTTTCAAAAATATCGGCAAAAAAAGTGACCCCCCCCCGTAGAAAAGTGCCTAGTTGAAAGGGGAAGATATTAATGTTTTTTGCCAATTTTTCGATATTTGTCGTATGAAAGGTCGAACTTTAAAACGATACTGATTTTGGTAAAATCTGTCGCCTCTATTGAAAGTTTAAGGCAGACATGCAAACAGACATGCATTCATTTTTCGACCCAAACTGATGAAAAAGCTTGCCCTATCTCTGAATACCCTTTATGTAAAATTTCAAATATTTAGACCAGAAATTGTCTGAGTAATTTGGAAGAGGTCAGTTTTGAGTAATTTGGCAGAGGTCAATTTTTTTTAACTTTGACCCCTATTATGAGCCCTTAAAATTTATTGTTTTGTGCTCAAATCAATTTATTAAGTTAGATCCATGTCTAAGGAACCTATATCTAAAATTTCAAGTGCGTAGACCCAAAATTGTCGGAGGAGTTTGGTAGAGTTCTCAAAGGTCAAATCATTTAAGTTTGACCTCTTAATCGCCAAATTTCTGGCTAAAAACTGATCACATCAATTTTCCCAAATCTCAGTACCCTGTATATCAAATTTCGAGTCTGTGGACTAAAAATTGACAGTTATTGCGTACACACACACACACACACACACACAGACACGTTCACTTTTATATATAGATATAGTATGATTCTTACAAAATATATGATTAAGCGGTAACCTCATCTGCATATTACATTAAGGAAAATCAATTTTACTAAATAGCTGTAGAATTGTTTTAAGTGTTCCATTTAAGGTTGTTATTTAAAATTGATTTATATTGATAATATATTTAATTTATTTTGAATTATTATTACTGACATCGATTTTTTTTTAGAAACCAGTTAAGAGTTAATTCCCCTGTTGTCTTATCTATTATGTAAGTCTCAAATGTCGGTGTATGTGTGTGTGTTCGTATATCCACTAAAAACTTTTGTTAGCTGCATCAGACTGAGTCGAAACCGGTACCATCTGAAAGAGCAATCCCTTGGATGCATTATATCTGGGAATTAGTAAAAAAGATTAATTCTGTAGTGGTCAACTGGACGATTTCTTGCAAGAGGTGTTACTTTTTGCGACACCTTTTTCTGCAAGTCCCGTATGCGTTTGTTTATAAACGTTATTTTTCAGGTCTATGATGTCATAAGTCATCATGGTATGGCTCGCAAAAGCGTTTGCCACTTACCTTTTTCCCTTCTTTCCCTCTTTCACATTTCAAGTTCGAGCTTGTCTACGTGGTTAAATTTCTTTTTTTTTCTGCGGTCGCATAGGCACTCGCTGCTATTTTTTATTGAAACAAAAGTTGTTTTGATTCATTTTTTGGGGGGAGGGCGGGGGTCCACGTTGTCACCTACTTCTTCCGTTCTTTTCTGTGAGGAGGTTGCTCAATATCCTTAGTATATAAATTCTGTCCAAACCGAATTTCATATCCACTCGGGTAACGCCAGGTATCCATGCTAGTGTATATATATATATATATATATATATATATATATATAATGTGTGTGTATGTATATATATGGAATAAATATGTCTGTTTTCAGTTTAATTAATTTCAAAAACAAAAATCATGTGGACTAAACATTCATAAGTTGCTTGTTTTTGTTCAAGTTTTAAAAAATGTTTTTTTTTTTTTTTTGCTATGGTAGCAAACGTTTTGATTTTTTTTTTTTTTTTTTTTAATGGATTTGATTGTAATGTAGGTGAAGTGGTTCATGTTTTGATACTTTTTACACCTTCTCACACTTTACCTTAAAATATGCAATAAATGCAATAGTATAATTGATGGAAGGTAAATAGAAATGAAGACCCTCAATTGTTTCTCTACTTGAAATGAATAATTGTGTTTAAAAAAATGATGCAAAAATCAAATACATTTTTTGAATTCTTAACTTCTAAAGTTTTACACATGTTTTTCGCTTGAATGACAGTGTTCGTTTTTTGCAGGATTTTCGACAACTAGTTTGCACTAATGTTTGTACTTCATATTCACAACGCAGCATTGCAAATCCACACCGTTTTTTAAGCGGATTATCATGACCAAAAATGTACTGTACTATAGGGTTCCACGCGGAAGTTTCTTGAATGCCTCAATTTTCCTGGATAAGTGATACAATAGTTTAGAGCTCTAACATGACATGCTGAGTTCACAATTTGTGTTGGTAATCACTATATTTCTTTGAATTCTTAAACACGCACACATACTTACTATTCTAATATATAAAATGAAGTTGTCTTTTTTACCTTTACATTTCGTCTCTTTAAAAAGATCCCTCCCGTTTTTGGAGAGTAGGGGTTATGAAGAAATTTATGTGTAGCTGACTTGCCATATATTTACAATAGTTTGATTTTCACATCTCTCTCTCTCTCTCTCCCATATTTTTTCATCTTATCTGATTTAAACTTCTGATGTCATTGTCATGTAGAGCATATTGGGAAAATTTTGGAATCGCCTCATCAATAATAGCTATGTATATTACCTAAGTTTGTGAAATGTCTACAGGTAATGGTTATTAGTAGTGATGATAAATATTTCTTTAAAAAGAAACTATAAGATTAAAGCAACAACAAAAGACTGTTGCTTCTCATCCTCCTTTGTCAGCTGGGTTTGTTTTTAACCTTCAAAAAGATTGTTCTCCTCCACCTCCTTTTGCAGGTTTGGTTGGAATGTGTATCAGTCTAGGTGAAAAGTACTTGTAACATCCGTTCTTGCCTCTCCCCCCCTCTCTCCCCTCTACAACTTGCTCATCCCTTCCCCACATCTTACCCTTGGGACATCAAGTTAGGGAGAGCTTTTACTATTGACAGATGTGTGGGTGGTTGTCTTGCTGAAAGAATTGAAGATGAAAAACACCAGCCTAAAATTGTCTGCTTTTTTTTTTGTTACTATAGTAACGATGACTGATAGTACCACCTCCTCTTTCCATCTTCAATATTTTTCACTGGATTTCTTATGCAACCCAAAGGCAAATAACCCCGTTTTCAAAATGGTCTAATTTGCCTCTCTGTTCTCTTAGCAATGCTGGTACTATTGTTGGTGAATTTACTCTAAATAGAATAGAAAAAAGTTTCTTTTTCTACAAATTAATCCTATTGAGCAATCAACTTAATCAAACTGCTAGTTTTGTTATTTATTTCCAGGATATTATTTGCACAATCATTTTTTTTTTCCTTAGCTTAGAAATATCTTAAAAGTTATTGATATTGTAACTTAAAATTTGTGTTTGAATTTTCAGATTACTATTCTCATTTTTGATGATATACTTACAAAATTTTAGCTAATGTTACTTCCGACCTTCTTTATGTATGTTTTGTTGAATTTAGGAATCTGTATGTAATTTTAAACTGAACCTTTCATGGGGTAGATTGATCTTGTTTCATCAGCCATGGCTAGGTAGAATTCTTCAGCGATTTTGAAAAAAATCTTTTTTCTTGTTTTTTTTTTACCAAAAAAGATTTAACATTTTTTATTTACATATATATGTTTGCATAATATATCAAGCAATATAATTTTTTCAATTCCACAAAATTGGATGGTCTATAAATATTAGTTTTCCTCTATTAGACTGGACCCAAAAAAGAGTCTTCAATCAAATAGGTTATGCACTGTAAACCAAATTCCTACCCCTACTACCATTGCAACAATGTTGCATGTGTGCTTGTTTTACAAGTACTTTAATTGATTGTACTCTAATGAACTCTGAGAATTTGTGCCTCCTCAATATAATCATCCTTGAATAACCTAACAAGCAGCAAAATCTTATGCCTTCACTGTAGAGGTCTCCAGATGCTGATATTTTCTTCGCTCGAACTGCTAGACTTTAGAAATCCTTCGTGCTTCCCCAACTATACTAACATACAGAAATTTAAATGTAATGTGAACAAACGTTTCTCTGTTAAATTCCCTGCTAGGCATGATATCTAATTCAGTGGTTCCTTACATTTCAGTGGCAATGTGTCTTGTTTAAAGCGAATATAAGTAGAAAAACAAATTTTTATTCGAATTTAATAAGTTTCACACTGACTGCAAACCTTAAAACTGCCATGTTGCATTTCTGTGCTTATTTTATAAGTACTTTCTCAGATTGTGCTCTGATGAACTAACTACACAACGTAAATTCTGACTCACCTGACTAGCAGCAATTACACCTCTTCCGCGAAGAGATCCCAGATTCCAAAGGATTTTTTACTCTTATAGCATATTTCCTCAAAACATTTGCCTTTGAATTTTCCTTCCTACTCTTTGTTTCCCCCAACTATATCAACATGCAGAAATTTAAATGTAATGTGAACAAAAATCTTGCTCCAACTAGGTTTTCCTCTATAAACCTAGTCATTATTACAGTAGCCATTTATGTTTCAATACCTTGTTTAGGGTGAATATTTCAGATTTTGAAGTCTGCTTTTATCGCAGGTATTCCACTATCTATAGTCCCCTCATATAAAACACAACAAAAACTCATCCAGCTACAACCACTATAAATGATTTCCCTGTCTTTCTCTGTGTACCTAAAACTAAATGAAACTTTCACAAACAAAGTTTCTTTCCAAAAACTACCAATCTGTAGAACATAATACAGCAGGGCTGCTTCCTAGTTGACTACAACATGGTTGTTTTCATGTCTAATGTTACCAAATTCTTGTTGACCTCTTCTTTTAAATAATCAAATTTTGACTCCGTAATCTTTATCATTAACTGGCATTTGAGTCTTGATAAGCAGTGACCTGTTAGTATTTTGTTGTTTGTGACACTAGTCCTGTTACTTTTCAGACACGCCTCATATATAAATGTTAATAAATGCAAATAGTTTTAATTATTTTAAGTAAATACTGACAATTTTCTTTATGTTGTTTGAATATAAAACTGAGATAACATTTGATTTAAAAAAATGTCTTTTTGGTCCAAAAAAAATGTGGATAAAATATATCTGCTTTAAATCTTATTTTCTCTAGTCTTTTATTGTGGAAAGAATTTTTGATTTTTATAAAAGCACTTTTAACTTTGTATACAAACTCACATTTTTGTTTGCAAGGAAGGAAATCAAAATAGTTTCTGACCCGTGGAGATAAGCAGTATTTTGATATTGGTTATTTATATATATTTTTTATCTATAAAATGCAATAAATGGCCGCTATGTGTGTGTGTGTGTGTGTGTGTGTGTGTGTGTGTGTGTGTGTGAGAGAGAGAGAGAGAGCAATAATATATCGGAATTTCATAAATTGAGGATATTTCAAACTCCATATAAATTATGCACCTTATCAAAGTGATTCTCTTATAAATGGCAACACTTGATCTTTTTTTTTCAAATTATATAACAAATTTCTTTTGAAATTGAACATTTTTAAAATGTTATAAATAACAGTAAATGTTTTTTAAACAGGAAGTTATTTTTCATTCTTCATTCATTTATATTTGAACAAGGATTCCTTGTATTACCGCTCCCATCTTGTATTACCATTTTTATTATATTTTAATTCCTATAAGTTTTAATCTATAAAAGTGAAAGTGTCTGTCTGTGTGGATGTGTGTCTGCCTGTGTACATTTCCGGACACAATAACTCTGTCAATTTTCAGTCTACAGGCTCAAAATTTGATATACAGGGTATGGAGATTTGGGAAAATCTTTGTAATCCGTTTTCGGCCAGAAATTTGGCTGGTAAGGGGTCAAAGTTCAACGATTTGACCTTTGAGAACTCTACCAAACTCCTCCGACAATTTTGGGTCTACGCACTTGAAATTTTAGATATAGGTTCCTTAGACATGGATCTAACTTAATAACTTGATTTGAGTCCAAAACAATAAATGTTAAGGGGTCATAATAGAGGTCAAAGTTAAAAAAAAAAAAAATTGACCGCTGTGGTCTCTACCAAATTACTCAGACAATTTCTGGTCTAAACATTTGAAATTTTACATAAAAGGTATTCAGAGATAGGGCAAGCTTTTTAATCGGTTTGGGTCGAAAATTTGAGCTACCAATATATAAATGTATGCTTGCATGTCTACCTAAAACTTTCGGCAGAGGTGATGAATTTTCACAAGATCAGTATCGTTTTGAAGCTTGACCCTTCAGACGACAAATACCGAAAACTTGGCTAAAAACATTAATTTCTTCACCCTCAACTGGGCACTTTTCTACAGGGAGGGGGTGTTTTTTCACCGATATTTTCGAAATTCATCCCCTCTTTTCGATTGTCTAGCCTTAATTTAAACCTACGTCACTTCCGGTTTGGCAGTGGTCATAACAGCAAAGATGTCACTTTTTTCCCCCCCGTTCTTTTCCTCCTTCGTGGTACGGGTTGAAGCCTGCCTTCCTACTACCACTTTTTTTTTTTTTTTTTTTTTTTTCTTGCTCAACACACACCTACAAACACCCGGGTAACGCCGGGCACCCATGCTAGTTATCTTATAAATTAAAAAAGAAAAAACATAGACACAATACTGTAAAAAAAATAAAATCCCTAATAAAACATGTACTACTACCATTGAATTATTCATAAAATTTTACTCAAAATGTTGTCTTTAATTCTAGAGTTTTACTTTCAATTACATCTCGGGATAGACAGAAGAATATTATAATATAGCATAGACTACTTGGTATGTATATTTGAAATAGTGTAATATCAGATAACCTGAGATGAGTCTTATTTTCTACCATAAATAATCAAGAGAAAAACAATGATTATTATGTGTGTGTGATGCAAAATAGAAATAACTGCATCAGCTACATATACATGAAACCAAGTATAAGTATTTAATTACTGTTTATATAAAATTAGGTATGGTATGTTGATATATTTGTATGTACAGGATTCACTCCCAAACTAATTAACCGATCATAATTAATTTTGGAAGAATTTTACTAGGTGTAAGAATTTGTAAAATGGCCTATATTTAGTTTAATTTAGTTCTATGCAAAGAAGATGAAGCCCTTCATGAAAGTTTTGATACCTTAAATTTTGGGGCTATTTTAACAAGAGATATTAGACATCAATTACTAAATATTCAGTTTTCTTTGGATTATTTAAGTTTTTAAGAGGTATAATATGAACTTAACTTTGCATTTGAAAAATTAGGTATTTCGAATTTGCATTAAATTTAATCTATATTTATTAGACCTGAACCAGACAAGGTTTCTTGAAACTTAAGCTTTAGACATTTTCTAGATTCAAAATGATATAATGAATGTTGATCAAAATTAGAAAAGGATTCTCGGCATAGGTTTAGTAGCATTATATTTTGATTTTATCTTTGTTAGATCTATTCTGCTAGTATGTTGGTAATATTTAATACTAGCTAGAATATTTGCTCCAAGATTGTCAAGCTGATAATCCAAATGCTCAACTTTGATTTCAACTTTGACTAAAACCTAAAGTCTTTCTTCACAACTAGTAATAATTATATCTAACATAGTTATTTTGTCATATTTTCAAAGTCGGGCGTAAATAGCATTTAAGCTGACAAATCAAACTTTGCTTCTGACTAGCCAATTTTTATTTGTTATTATTGTACAATATTATTTCTTACAATTTGTTTAGAAAATTATTTAGTCTAACTTAGACGACTTCTAATATGAAACATTTTTAAATAATTATATAAAAATAAAAATTAGGGAGAAGATATCTTATTTTAAATTGAAAAATATAATAGTTGCCTAGGTAAGTTTATGAATGTGCAAACAAATAAAAATTAAAAGCTAAAATTACTTTGCTGCATTCTGGGCAATGCCGGGTAGGTACAGTTTGTATACTATATAAAACATTTTGATTTTAAAAAGCATGGTCATGTTTTTTAAGTGTCTGGATTCAACAGGTTTTTAGTTAATTTAATGAACAAAATCTAAAGAATTCAATTAAAAAAAAAAACTCTTGATAAAAACTGAACTGTGGAGTCGGTAGCACAAATGCTTAATTTTGACTGCATCCTAAAATTTGAAAAGGTCCAACTCCACCTTCTAAAACAATGAATTTACTTTGACTGCAACTTCACTGGACAATTTTATAATACTGACTCTTTTAAGTAAGTGCAAGAGGTCTGACATCATAATATTTTCAAGTAATTAAAAATATACTAAGGTGAAAACTAGAACTAGTTTACATGTCTTAAGTTATGAGCTGAGAGACGTTTTATTTTTGTGTAGATCAACCTGCATGAGGACCTTAAAATGATGAAAATTTGCTAAAATTTTGTGCCATTTCCATATGTTTTAATTCATAAATTATTATAACTTTAATGTTATTTTGTTGACTTGTACACTTTTTATTTATGCATATATTTTTAAGTGGTCGTAGGAAGGGAAAATTTTTTATATAAATAAAAGAAATGGTGAGAGGAAAGAAAGGATATAAATAAGAGAGGGAGAGTCTCTATTATGACTTCACAAGAGAGTTGACTTTCAGAATTTCCAAAATTGAGGAGAGAAAAGTAGAGGTTAGAGGTCTATTATGATATCAGTTATGTATGTTGTGCAAAAGTATTTTCATGAATTTATATTTCTTATATATATTTATTAATATATACAACAATACTTAGTATTTAATAATAATAAAGTGTTTTGGGGTACTTATGCAGTTTTATTGCGATAAATCTGAACTTCACACACGCTTCCAGGCAGATAATGGAAAAACTGGAATGTGCTGATGCAGAAACGTCTGAAGACAGAAAATCCAAATAACTAAAAAAGTTTTTAATCTCTTAAGGAGAAAATAATTAAAACACCACTGATAATGTTAAACTTTTATTTTAAGAAGGAAACGAAAATGAAATAAAAGAATTAAAGCAACAAAATATGAAAGATTTCTTTTTTTTTTTTTTTTATGTGAACAAAATCAAACTGCCATAAGACCTTCCTTTTTTTTTTCTCTCATTTTAGATCTATTATTTGGGGTGGGGGGACATTATGATTTTTTTCCTTTTTTTTTTGTATGTGTGGAGGGGAGTCCCTCTCTGATTCAATAATTTTTGGTGGCCATATATGTTGTTTTTTTTTTTTTATGTAAACGGCAAGGTGGTTGGCAAATTGTCTTTTGCTTGAAGAGCAGACAATAACAGTGGAGGTAGAGAAGAAGAGGTGAAACTGCAAGAAATTCATTTGGTTGATTTTGGCAAAAGATTTATTGAATTGAAAAATTCATTGAATTGTTTTCTAGTCTGCTAACTTGAATTTAATTAGTTAAGTGACTCTGCATATCCCAATTCTTTCTGTTATCTGCCTGGAAACACTTGTGAAAGTTTGTATTTATTGTGATAAAGAAACTGCATAAGTACCTGTTTCTTTTTGGTGTTTTTAGAAGTGTCAAACTCTAACTTAAATTGCAAAAAAATATTTTTATTATATAAATTTAGTTTATTCCAAAAATTAATTTTTGGTATTTATAATTTAAATACAATCTTAGGCATATAGCACCATGGCTCATGCTTAATTTAGAGGTCCAATTTTCACTAACTCTACACATTAAATTAGACGGTATTTTATTAATGATGAATTGAATGTTGTCTTCCAAGTGGCCTATTCTGTCTGGTTTATAAACATAGACATGAGACTAGTTAGAATACACTGAATTAGTTGCTAGGTACATTTAAGTTACCACCTGTGAATCCTTTATGTCTAGGAGAGTAAAAACATATATCGCCAATATGTGAACGTTAGTCTGTCTGCATTCACTGCACAGACCGTGATCATCCACTCATTGTATTAGTTCAAAATCATTGTTAAATTCCAACATCAGTCATAGTATTAATTGTGTGGCCTGAGTACTGCAACAGAAGAATTCTCCCAGCAAATAAAATTGCAACTCCCATTTAAAACAATAAAATGTTTCTTTTTTTTCTTTTGAGGTTATAATGATGCTCCATTTCTTTTAATGGAGCAATAGATTAGCCCATCAAAATCCCAGGCTCATCTGGCTTAGAGAAGAGGTCAAACCTTAACTGCTTATCAGACACACGAAAACCAAACTGACAAAGAAAGTATAAACCTGATATATTTTTTCTGCTTTAGCAGAAACATGAATTCTATGTTAATCGGAAGAAATCTACTGTATTTTTTTTTTTCTAAGAGAAAAAGAAGTTGATTTCTGTTAACATTACTAGAGCTTTACATCTTCCATTGTTCCTCTGCTATTTGACTGAAATTCACTGTTTCTCTTCACCTTTTACTTAGCATTTTCACAATATAGCCAATTATAAACTCTTTTTAGTAGTATACATCACACTTGTCTACCTTCTTTGAAACTGAAAAATATAATCTTTTGATAAGGATAGGTTAGTTTATACATTGCTACAACTTTAATTTCAAATGATTTCTAAAAAACAAATGTGGACATTTGGGATAGTAAGGTAAAATCGAAATAACTTTTTCGTCAAAGAAAGTCCCTGTGCATTTTCTTTTCACTCACCAATTGCCTTTTTCTTCATTTTTACTTCTTTATAAAACTTATAAAAACTGGTTTCCTTGAAGCAGTACTTGGAAGTTATTAAAATGGTGTACAAAATTTATTTTTATTACTTTATCACTGACACACCCAAGTAAATCCTCTTTATCATTTTTTGCTGTCATATTCGTGATTGTTTTAGGAACTGTCTGGCTGTTAGGTTAGTTATTTTGCTTTTTTCTTCTAAGTACTGTAGCGACTAAGGTTTCAAACGGATTGTAGAATTTAAATAATTTTATGTATTACTTTTTATGTTTTAATAAACGTATTAAAATATTTTCTTCATTAATTTTTATATTTGAGCTTTGACACGCGTATGCGTTTTACTGAATGGCATTCTTACTTAATTTCATTATCGTTTTTTTTTTTTTTGTTTTTTTTTTTTCTAGTTATGCAAATGGCTTGGAGAGAACGAAATCCTGAAGTCCGAATTCGAGAAGCACATCGAGCATTAGAAAAAAATCCTGAGTGAGTATTTCTGTCTTGGAGACTCAAAGTGAATTTTCTTTTCTTTTTTAAAATTATCTTTAAGTAAACCATCTTTAAATTTCAAATATCAATGAAAACATTTATTTGCCCCAAAACTTATTTCTGTAACTGTTTTAAATTACTGTTCTAGATACTGGTCAAATTTGCTTTCTCACTCAATAAGTCTCGAGCCTGATTTATAAAACAACTTTTTAGACAAAATTGAACTTTATTCATCAACATAGTTATTTTCTAGATTTCACCTGGTGCTGTCCATTCAGTGGACTACTATTCGACATTACAAAACATTAATAACAAAAAATAGCTAATATTTGAGCTTGACAATGAATTTTCTGGAAAAGTATGCGATGCTAATTGCAGAGGGAAATGTAATATTTATTAAACAAGTTCAACGACTGATGAAACAAAGTTTATAACATTAGTTAAAAGTGCTCTAGCAGACAATTAAAAACTTGTCTTTTAAAAGTTGATTTTTAGAGGTATTCCACTTTTATCTAATTTTATAAACTTTGATTAAAAAGTTGTCGAACTTGTTTAAGGGTTTTTGTAATGTTAAATGTTTTGTGTTGGTTGGAGCATCCCAAATTCTCATATGAAAAAATGAATTAAAATGTTTTAAACTAAAATATATGTCTATAGAATTTAAAATTTAAATGTTTTAAAATAAAGATAAAATAAAACCAGATAAATTAAAATGGAAAAACATTCTAAATATAACTAAATATAAATATAACTAAATATAAATATAACTAAATGAAAACAGTTTTAAACTGTTAAATGAAAATGTAAAAAAAAGTTAATTAAATGAAAAAAAGGTTGTTTTTTTTTTATTAAAGACTCGTACTAAAAACTTTCGTCAGACGTGTTTAATAAATATTACATTTCACTCTGCAATTAGCGTTGCATACTTTTCCAGAGAATTCATTGTCAAACTCAAATATCAGCTTTTTTTTTTTTTTTTTGTTCTTTTAGATAAAAGTTAAAATAATTTTTTCCATAGGAACTAATAAGAAAAAGTAAACATACGAAATAGGGAGCTAAAGTGGCCAAAAAGTAGATGCTCACTGTATGCTAATGTCTTAGTAAAATAGTTATCTCCCTTAGATCAGTAACAACATATCCTACAGCGCCAGACTTGTAATAAGTGCTTTCGTTTAGAGTTGTACTTCTTTATTTAACAACGCCATTTGGCGAAAGTGACGTCAGACAAATTTTAAGGTTCGGATGATAAACACTATAAAATGTAGCTTTCTTTTATATATATATATATATATATATATATATATATAAATAGAAGTTTGATGGTATGTTGCATGTTGGAGCTGCTTATTACCTTTTGTTTTGAAAGAAATGGGTTTTTTTTAAAGAGACACAATGGTGGTTCATTCTTCACCACACCTTATTTACTTGTATGTTGAAATCTCTATAATCATTATTTAAGACATGCAATTTACAGTAAAATTATCTTTTAAAAGACTCTAGTTTTAAGGGGACAAAATTACATTGAATTACATATCTGCATAAATTAAAATAAAAATTACTCTAATTATCAACCTTTATGGTTATTTTCCAAGAAAAATACTAATACAATGAGCAAAAAATGTACTCTTGTAAATCTTAAACATACCAATGTGAAAAGCAATTACAATCTGATAAAAACAAAAGTCACACGTTAAGTTTCATTTTACATCACCATGAAGCTGAAAGAAAACTGCATTTGCCATGTTTAAAGATCAGATAAGTAAAAAGTTATTTTAATAAAAAAAATCTAATAACATATAAAAGTAATTTAAATTAAAACCTATTTTTCTTTAAGTTTTATTTTCACAGTTCTCACCAGGTGATGTGATTTATTAAAATATCGTCTTTTTAAAATAATTTCAGGTGTGCAACAGCTTTAATCCTTTTAGCGGAAGAAGAGTCACAGTCTGTTGTAGAGGTAAATCTTTTTTTTTTTTTTTTTTCCGTTTAAAATTCAAACGTTCAATTTTTACTGTTAAAAAATCCCGTACTATGTTTGTTCTCTCTCTCCAGATGAAATTAAAAACAGTCTTATACCAAGATCAAACAACTTTTCTCTTGCAAACATTTATAATGAATTCAGTGGTGCAATTAGTAATATATCATGCAGTTTACATCCGCTCTGAACACTCATGATTATTTGAATTATTCAGATTACTGTTATTCTGAATATTATGGCTGATGTAACCTTTAGTCTTCTTCAGGTGCATTTTATCAAACTCTGGAATTTGTATGTAACTTTGAATGGAACCTTTACCCACAGGGCACTTTGCTCTTATTCCATCAACCATAATTGGGTAATAGTCTTGAGTAATTTGTAACTGTATTCTTAGTATCGCCTACACTGAAGAATAAACCTTCAATCGCTGAAAGACTGTCTCTGCTTATTATTTAGCACTTATGTCTGTTATGCCACTGGTTCTGTTGAAATTTCCTACAGGTTCCAAAGTTGGAGAAGATATACCTGAAGAAGGTTTGAGGTTACATTGGCTAAAATGTTATTAGAATAACACCCAAGATAAGAACATGATTCCAAATGATACAAATTTTTAATCCTCATTTAAAAAAACAAACATTTTACTTAATGACAAAGCACTATGTACAGTAGTATAATAGTGTTTTAGTCTTAAGCGTTTTTAATTTTTTAACTTTTGCAAATATCTAAATAAATACAGAAGTTTTTTTTTGTAATTTATTACAATTGTATTACCATCAAAACAGGTTACTGGTATTTAAATTAATGATGTATTTTGATTAAATTTCTTTCAGAAAAGATTTTATCTCTAAATATTTTTTTCTAATGGACATTTTTCAACAATGACCTACATCTGTCATTAAGCTAATAAAAGTCATGGTGTTTCTCTCTTTCTCCTTGGCAATACAATAGTTCAGTTATAAGAGTCAGATTAAAGACCTAACGGTTTCACTAGTCATGGCATATTTCTTGTTCAATTATTTTGCTGCTAAAATAACTGATTTAAGGAGACCAATAAAATTGCTTTGGTAAATTATCCAATGAAAATATTTTGCATGGCAGGCATTTTCTGCTAAACTATTCTATCTTATTTTTACATCAAGGTGAAGAGACGGTTATATTCTTGTCTCATCCCTAAACCAAGACTTGATGAATGTGAGACAAGTAGACACAGACTCAACTAATATTACGGACGTACATGCTCTTGCTGATTCGACTTGCATTTGTATTTTTATCGACATAATTTTTATTACAATTGGTTCTCCTACCTTCTCCTTGCCAATGTCAATATTCTCCTATCTTCCAAGTTGATGAGGAGTAAAAACTAAATTATACTCCCAGTTCCAAACAATAATTTTTCTTTCATGACTAGGTGTAGTCTTTCTTTGCATATTACCATTTTAGAGAGAAGGTGGATTGGGGATGCAGGTGTTATAGTTGTTTGTTATTTCATATGAAGTAATGGTGAAAAATTCCATTAATCAGGTGAGTATAAGTAACAATAAAGAAAGCAAGAAAAATGAATAATTTATTCAGTAAAATTTGTGCAGGTGAAAAGTTAAAAAAATATTTCTTTTGTTATAATCTTAGTCTTTGTTTTTTTTTTTCGGTTCTTCCTTTTTTTTTTCTATTGATTTTTTTTTTCTCCACCTGAGCATGAAGTGTGACAAATTAAGGTAAGTTGTTGCTCGCTGACCTTAGATTTAACATAATTTTCCAATTATTTTTAATCCAAACTTTTTCATTTTATTTGACATAATGTGTGATTTTTTTTTTTTTTTTTTTCCCCCTTCAGGCTGAAAAATTATTTAAACAATCTTTCAAATTAGCAGAAATGAATTACAAAAAGTCTCAACATACGTGTCAGCAGAGTCCGTCACACGAGGCGCAACACCGTAAGTATTAGCTTGTATGGATTGGATATGGTTGTTTTACTCGTGGACGATTCAGATCTGTCCAAAGTGATCAGATGATGCAGCTTTTCACTGCTTGTATATCTATGAATTTTTATACTCAGAACATTACACAAAACATTATACAGGAGTGAGACTTAAGTTTGGAAGTTTTACTCAGAGATCTACTCCGACTCAAAATGATACTACTTGTTAGGATTTAATCTATGTGTAAAATAGAATCCGTTCTGTGTATCACATGAAACTGCACTCAGTGGTCTACACCAACATTTACATTTTGAATAAGTTTAAAGCAAACACAATGAGTAAATAATTAAAGATAAAAAAAACTTCAAGCAGACATGCTTTTACCAAAATAACTGGATAACTTTATAGGGTTTGATATGCTGTAAAGCAAAACAAATCAACTATGATTAACAGTAAATAAGAGCCAATGACTTCTCACAAAGGCACTCTTAAAATAAAATTCGAAATGGTACAGTACTCATTGGTGGGGAGAGGAGTGCTCTTTTCAGTTTTTAACCTCCTCAAAATAGAAAACAAGAAGTGTTATTAGAATAGGTGTTTTGTTTGGAATACTTTTTTTCAACTGTTTCACTTTGTTTTAAGCATGCTTAATAGGATCTCTCTCTCCCTCTCTAATTAGCTGTTCCGTATTGTCCGGGAGTCATTTTAAAAATAAAAGTAAGACTTCCTATTTTTTTTTTTTTTTTACTCAAAAAGTTAGAGCTACAAAGATTTGAGTAGTACCATTAAAATGAGTGAGATTTTGTGCTCCAGAATTCATTTTTTCTACATAGTCACCATCATTTTCCGTACACTTTTGCCAGGAATTCAATTCTGCTTCTAATGCATACCTATGACAGAGATTGCTTTCTTATATTGCCGATAATATCTGCTTTCAAGTCATGAATGCATAAGTTCAGTCATCATAGCAATTCAATTTGCAATCCGCTTTGATCCATTCAGGTGGAATAAAAAATAGGAGGCACTTCTTTTGGAATACCCCTTGTACATAAAAATGACAGATCAGTCATATTGTGATTTAATGTCAATTTCGAAGCAAAACAATCTTATACATGTTTCTGAAGAAAATTATCATCAATCTGAACTAATTAAGATAATTTTTTGGTGTATATGATACATGTTTATATAATGTCACATCCTAAATATGTCTCTAAAAACATAAGGATCTTGTTCATTTAGTCTTTTAGTATTTTAACTATAATAGCATTCAGGTTGTTCACATGCATTGTGGAAATTTTTAATAACGTTGCAAAGTTTCCAGGTGTTTGCTTTGGGATAAACGTTGAACTTTTTAATAAATTTTTTGCTTTTAAACTCTATACAATAAATAAATAAAAATTTCATTAAAATTTATAAATTTATTTCATGATTTAATGTTTGTATGATTAGTTTCTAAATGTCCGGCTAGACTAATCAATAAAGAGTCACAAACTTACGGATTTTATTATTTTTGATTTTCTTGTAGGCTGATTCTATGCAAGTGCATTTCTACTCATTATTGATTATTGATATATATGAATCAACTCAATAATTTCTAAGTCGTAGTTAAGCTAAGACTAATGTACTTTTTTTTTCATCTCTCTGGTTCAATGATAAAAATGGTTAACTTTCCATACAAGTTTTTTTTTCTTCTAATATGACTTGGCAGAAAAGCACTAAAAGCATGTGCATTTCTCACCTGTAAATAAAAAACAAAACTGACTTTTGATAATTAATAAAATGCTACGATTCAAAAAGTTTGATTGAATCATCATTACTTTACATGTTTACATATGTCAAACAGCTTTTAGAAATTTACTTTCAAAATCCAGGTCATTATTTATCCTTCTTTCTCTCAAGTCCATTTTACCTCCTGTTTCCCTTGGCTTTCCACTGTGAACTGGATCTGCTATCTTACTGACTTAAGTATCATTATCCAGTTTTTCAATGTGACTATACCATCAAAGTCCTATTCAGCACACATTTACCTCTACTGTCCAGATTTAATCTTCCTCTAAAGTCATCAGAACTAAATCTTTAAGACACACATTACAACTCTATATCGTTCTTGTATCAGCTCTCCATGCAATGCATGTCCGTGACCTTCACTGGCCAGGTTTCACTTCCATACATTATCATACTGCATACATGGGCCTGATAACTTTCCTTAGTTGACATTGATAATGCTCTGCAGGTTAACAATGGTAGAAGTTCCTTCAACTTAAATCCATTCCCGCTTAACTTTTGCGATCATCTTATATAAAGCATGCTAATCACGTAGCCATTTTGGTTTTCATTTTCATGGCTAGTATCTGCATTGGGATGAGTTGATCACTACAGATAACAAAGGGCATTTGAAATATTAATATAACAATTCAACAATGATGTGTAGAGATACATCAGTTTAGAAACTAGCCTATCAAATAGCTTTGCACAAAGCGAACACAAAGACACAATTTGTAGAAGGGAAGAATAAGCAATTATCACTCTTTTGACCTTGCCTCTGGCAGACAGGTGTTAACACTAACTTCCCCTTTTCCTCTTCTGTCTGTCTCTCTTTTTCCTTTGTTTTCCCTGGTGACACGCGACAGTGAGGACGTGTACCACACACTCTGAGTGTGCTTTGCACACACACAAACTGATTCTGTAATGAAATGAACTTTTGTGTACTATCCAGCCTTATTGAGGTATTTGCCAAACATTGCAAAATCATGAACAAACAAACTCTACAATCCATGAATTACCTTGGTAACAACATTAAACAAAATATTTAATCTCATTTCACACATGATCAGCAGAGATCAACAGCACGCATGCACACACGTATGCACGGACACACATGGTCTTGCACATTTTTCACTAAAAACTATGGTCTGTAAAAAAATGTGTAAGTATTCTTGTTTTAAATAAATACAGTTATATAAACTCAGTATCTATTTTTATTAATTTATGTCATCAAACACAACGCATACCACAACAGATGTGTCATATATATCTACTTCAGACCTTTAATTAACAGACAATTAAGCCTACCTACATGCTAGGGTTTTCTTGCCAACTGCCTATTTCAAAGTTCTTTAAACTGACACGTGATCTGTTTGACCAATCACTGATTAATATTTATCAGCTCTCAACATAAGTCCCTGTCGTTAGTGTCTAGTCTAAAAACAGTCCCTACATACCAAAAATCTCTGTCAATTCTGATCCCATCCAGTCTGCTATTTGTATTGTCTGTTTGCATTGTTTTATTTTATGAAATTCTTTGATTGGATGCTCACTTCCATGTGAAATGGCTTCTTTAACTTATGGAATTCTATTATCTTGAGAGTTAACTTTAAGTCTATAACAATTCCTGCATCATAACCTGTCAGTATGCTTAGTTTGGTTGAAATGATGGTAGAAACTGAGAAAAGTTTATTAAGATTGAACTTAAAAACGACTGTTTGAGTAATCTGGGAAGCATCCCTGTTCTGTTGTGATCTGCAGAAATGTAGTTCTTGGAGAAAAAAAAAATTTATTCATGGAAATTCTTGGTTTAAGATACAGAGGAAGAAAGGAAGTTCCAGTGGTTGTTGTGAGACAAGTTTTGTTGTGAATGAAGAGAACCATAAATTGGAGCTTGATAGAACACCTACCATGACTGTTAATAAACAGTGATGGAATTGGGTGATAGAAACTGTATAAAATGGGGGGGGGGGTCAAATTACATATAGTGAGAATGGACGATAGAAACTTGGTACGTGATGTGTAACTTTGTGAATAAATTGCCAACTATGGCAAATTAGAACAATTTAAATAAAATTTTTTTTCAAACTTAACTGTCCAAAAATTTAGGAATATTTTAACATGCATTTTGTATGATTAAAATACATAGTAAAAAAAATGAACTAGAGAAACCTTTAAATCAACTTTGGTATGAATACACATTACTTGTGACAAATAAAATAGGAATCTATATAAGATTTATAGTTTCAAAAATAAATGCTGAAAATTCCATCAAAATTTCATCCCCAAGATTTGATAATTTTTTTAAGAATTGGTGTCAGTTTGTTTGCATTAATGCACTTTGAATCACAATAGAACTTTCTTTTTTTGCTCTTTTTATTCTGATATGTATTTATAAAAGATATCTAAAGTATGTTTCTTCATGTCAATTTCTATTGATCCAGTTTCAGTTCCCTGTTGGTTTATGAAATATTTTTCTGGTTTCTCTATTATTTAATGTATATAAATCAGCTTTCTGTTTTATGTGGGAGCAACTGTTTTCAGACAAAACTGGTAATAAATGTATGCTTAATGCATCTAGAAGTCTTCTTAAAATAACAGAACTATTTTTTAAATATTTATTAAATCCATTAAAAATAATTTTATTTTTGTATTCTTTTCAGGACGAGACACAAATGTGATAGTTTATATAAAAAGGCGTCTTGCCATGTGTGCTCGGAAACTTGGTCGGACCAGAGAGGCAGTGAAAATGATGAGAGATGTAAGGTTTTAATCACTTGTGATGTCTTAAAAACCAAGATTATTTTCAGATGTTTTTCTTAGTCCTCCTTTCAGCAATATAATGTGTAAATCATTGTGTACAGTGCTCAGATGCAATACATCCTCTCGATTCAGATTATTTGAGTAACTATTCTCATTTTGTTATTTTTACAACATTTCAACTGATGTAAGCTATGATGTAAAATAGATCCATGATTCAACAGATAAAGCCATTGAATAACAATAAGATCCAGCCTTGGAGGTTGATGATTCAATCCTGACTACAAGTGATAATAGTTAACTATATTATAATCGCCCTTTTATTAGACCATAGCTGATGGAATAAGATTAATCCAGTTAAAAATCTTTACAGATTCCCAAGTTAGGCATAAAGATTCTCAATATTGAAAAAATATACCTGAAGAAGGCTGGATATTAGATCAACTAAAACATTGGGAAAATTACAACTGAAATGAGAATAATAGGAGATATAATACAAATTATTAATCCCTTTCTCAAGTTTTGAAATGCGTCTTGAAATCTATGGAAACATTTTATATGGAAGAATAAAATCGGTAAAATGAACAAGAAATTAGCCATAATTTGGAATTTGAGTTTGTTTTTATGCAACAAACATTCGTTAATTGCAATTTTGAACTGCCGATTTCAAAGTTCTTTTCTTTAAACTGACAAAACAAATCTTAAGTTTTTTTACTCCTTTTTTTTAAAGTTCTTTGTTAACCTTTTAATTTGACTTAATCCAAAAAGTATTTCTAAAAGCATAATATAATTTTTTGTTCGTTTGTAATATTTTAATAGATTTCACTTACCAAATTGTTTATATTTTTTTAACCTTTCACCACTCGATACTTAAACTTTTTTCATTTCAGCTAATGAAAGAATTTCCTATGATGAATTTATTTACAATCCATGAAAATCTTATAGAAGCTTTATTAGAATTACAAGCATATGCAGATGTCCAAGCAGTTTTGGCCAAATATGATGGTAAGTTCAAATTTCATTGCATTTCATTATTTGCCCCTTATTAATGAATGCGAGTTGTTTGCTTATTGACAGAAATGCACCATCATTAAACAAGAAATAGCTGGGTTCTTGTGGAAGGGGCTACATCTCTTTGCCTTTCCTGCCTTTCACACTTTTTCTTACAAAGTTTAAAATCTTTACGATTTTGACATCAAACAATTTCAATGTTTTTTTAGAATAAAAGGTAAGAATTTGATAGCTTTAGTTGTTTTATTAAAGAAAGCTTTCCTACTCACTTTCATCTTAATTTCCTTTCTCCTAATATTTTTTTATTCAAATTAATCAAAATATATATAATAAAATGTTATGGCTTGCAATAAGCCACAGAGAAAATAGAACAATGGAATAGAGTTTAAACAAGGTATTACTGGAACATCAACATAAAAAGGTTACAACTGAAAAGAGTAGTAAACGTCACCGAGCAGGCGAGGGTCGCTCTAGTGTTTAATCCACACCTGGGATCAAAAGGTCTATGGTTTATATAATGGATAGAACAGTCCATTTGGAGGGTGATTCCCCCCCCCCCTCCTAAGCTGATTTCCACGGTTGTGAAAATCAGTATTTCTTCCTTTTGGGGCAGACCACCAAGGGGTCTGTGCGCTTCCTCTTTCTGCCGGAGCGTCTCGGTTCTGACATCCCTTTTAGAGGGTCTATGTCAAAACAGTCATACAGTTTCAATCGCCTCACTGCCGTCCTGCGGTGCTTCTTCTTGATCGTGCGCTGTTCCCAAAAAAGAAACATTATTTCTAAAATGCCTAAAATACACGTTATTTCCGCTGTTAAACCGTTTCGTTGGCATTGTAGAGGTTCTGTTGTGTACTATGTGTTTGGGTAGCAGTTTATCAAATACGGATTTTATTTTCCGTCCAAACATGATTTCTGCTGGGGATCCCGCATCTGGTTTGTTCGGATTTCTCGTGATTCTGTAAACCTGCAGAAATTGCTGAAGGGCCTTTTCTGTCGGTGTACCGGACGCCTTTTTTAATGCCCTTTTAAGCGTATCGACGAAGCATTCGGCCTGGCCGTGGCTTCTGCCGTGGTACTGGGCTGTCGTAATATGCTTGACTTGATACGTCTCGCAGAATTCTCTAAACTCTGTCGAGGTGAACTGTGTAGTGTTGTCCCTAACCAGATAGTCTACAACCTTAAACCAAACAAAAAAAATTCCAATAAAAAATTTGTCGTTGCTGCCATGGTCGGTTTTTTGCATCTTAGCACCTCTGGCCATTTAGAGTAAGAGTCAACTACTATCAGGTAGTAAAAATCATCCACAGGTCCTGCATAATCGATGTTGATCCTTGGCCATGGTTGTTCAGCCTTAGGCCAAGGTTTATATGTTATCGGTGGTGTTTTTGCAGCCAAAGCACAGCCTTTGCATCTGTTCACCATGTCGGTAATATCTTGATCCATAGCTGGCCAATAAACAAAACTTCTCACTAGGCTTTTCATTCTGTTTATTTCTGGATGCCCCATGTGAAAATCCCTGAGAATTCTTTTTTGAAGGGTTTGGGGGATGACAACCCTTTCACCATATAAAAGTATTTCGTCGCAACCAGAAAAAAATGTCTGAACTGGTGTCAACCATTGCTAATTTCTGCTTCGTAGTTTAAATGAAATTGTCATTTAGAGATTCTGACTTAATTTCCTGAAGTATGACCAGCAGTTCACTGATAATATTGTTTATCATGGTTTTTACATTACTATTAATACGTAGTGGTGCGATTACTGAATCTTCAAGAGGTTCCATTTTGGCAGGAGTCAGTCTCGATAGACCGTCTGCATGGGCTAGTTGTTTTGAGGGGAGAAATTGAATTGTAAAATTATAGTTCAGTAGAATAGTTCCCCATCTTAATAGTCAGTTCGCAGTGAATGTTGGAAGTCCTTTTTTTGATCCAAAAATGGATATCAACGACTTATGGTCGGTTTGTAGAAAAAAATGTCTTCCGTACAAGAACCAGTGGAATTTTGAAACTGCAAATATAATTCCTAGGGCCTCTTTCTCAATCTGAGAATAATTATTTTCCGCTGGTAAGAGAGTCCGTGATGCGAACGCAATAGGCTGTTTCAAGCCATCCGGCATTCGATGTAGCATGCACGTCCCGACGCCATATTGACTAGCGTCGCGAGCTACTATTATGTCCAACTGCGAGTTGAAATGCGCTAGGAATAGTTTTGAAGTAAGGATTCTTTTTATTTCTTGGAATGATGTCTGGCAATCTTCTGTCGACTCCCAAGCCTTATCCTTTTCAGCAATTCATTAAGTAGTCCGCGCAATTTGTGCATATTTGGGATGAACACCTGGTAATAATTTGCCAAACCTAAAAAACTCTGCAATTGAGTTATGTTTACTGGTTTTCTTTAATAGCGGTCGCCCTATCTGGGTCTGGGCGTCTGCCATCTTTATCGATTATTTGACCCAGGTATTTAATTGTTTGTAAAAAGAACTCGCATTTATCTGCTTTGATCTTAAATCCATAATCTTGTATTCAACTGAATACTTGTCTGATATGTTTTTGATGTTCCTCCCTGCTTTTGCTTGCTATGATAATGTCATCAAGATATGCGATTGCGGTGTCCAAGCCGGACAGCATAGTATCCATTACTTGCTGGAACATTGCGGGTGCCACCTTGATACCAAACGTGAGTCTTTCGTATCTGTACAAACCCCGATGAGTGTTAATACAGAAGAGGTTAGCGCTTTTGTCGTTTACCAAAATCTGTAGGTAAGCGTCGCTTAGGTCGATCGCGATGCCTGCTTCGATATTTCTTGCATCTTTTTTTTTTTATAATTTCTACTTTTTGACAATTCTCAGTCAATTTTTGAAGTGTTAAGTTCGGTTCATTTTCTGATTTTGTAAGAACTCTGCGCCTGATTTCCGCATCTTTTCCCAAGGTTACCCTTGCGCAAACACAAGACATTTAAAATTGTCTGCTGTTAGTTCAGACAACTTAAAATCATCACAGTGCTTGTTCACTACAGCTGCGTAGGTGGCAAAATCGTCATTATCGTCTTTTACCACATTCAAACATCTCCAATGCTTATGGAAAAGACGTTTTCAGCGAGAAAAGTTCTGTTAACAAATTTACTGTCTAATTGAATGATAAATCTACTGTTTTCTGAGGCAAGATGTAATCCACGAATTTATCATGTTCAGCCATTTCCAATTTTCTTAGAAGTCTGGTTTTCTTTTGATCAGACCAGTTGCTGCAGTCAATATTAAAAAAATCTTCATAACGCTGAAAATACGCTGCAAATGATTTTTCCTCTTCCTCGTATTTAAAATTGTTTATCGCGGTCCATATTGTATTCTGAGAAAATGCTGAATTGCTTTCCGCGTTCACATTATTTTTAACAATTTCTGTAAGTAATTCCCCTGTTCGTAATTGACGTTCGGCTAACTGTTTTTCAGTTCGTATTTGACATTCCACTAACTGTTTTTGCAATTCCTTTTGCTGTTGCTCAAATCGTATTTGATGTTCAGTCCAGTGTTTTTCGGATTGTGACTGACGCTTTGCAGCATCGATATGCAACTTGGTCAAATGTTCCAACGCTACTTTCAATTCGTCCATTTTGCTTTGTCAGCATTAGCAATTTCAAAACATTCGCTGAATTTTACAAAACCATTTTATTCTTTCTTATTTCTTCCTCCAGACTATAAATGAACAGAAAAAAAGCATAAATATATAAAAAGTTCATTGTCTAAAGCAAAAAAAATCAAGTGTATATTTTTCTCCAGAGAAAAAAAAAAAATAACTCCCGATTTTAGCAGCGAAAACCACAAGTGACAAATTCTTTTTCCAAAAGTATCAAAATTTACCTTTCTAAGTTGCGACGAACCTTTTTCTTTTTGCAAAAGTACAGCGCTATCTTTGAAAGTTGTGACAAACTTTTTTCTTTTCAACTCTTTTTTTTTTTTTTTTTTTAGTTACCATGAACCTTTCAGTTGCAAGTGTTATGTTAGACATTTCCTTAGGCTTGATAGCATTTGACGTTGTTAGTATTTTTAGAATACTATTTTAATGCGAGTATTTTTTTTTTCAATGTCGTTATTGGTTTCGATTTTAGTATGCTCCTTGAATCCAATGTCGTCAGTGTTTAGTTTGTTAGAACACTGTTTTTAAACGTGAGTACGTTCTCTGAATCCTATGTCGCCAGTGTTATGGCTTGCAATAAGCCACAAAGAAAACAGAACAACGGAATAGTTTAAACAAGGTATTACTGGAACAACAACGTAAAAAGGTTACAACTGAAAAGAGTAGTAAATGTCACAGAGCAGGCGAGGGTCGCTCTGGTGTTTAATCCACACCTGTGATCAAAAGGTCTATAGTTTATATAATGGATAGAATAGTCCATTTGGAGGGTGATTCCCCCACAACATTAAAAATAATCATAAAAATCAATCAAATTTTTTTTCATTATAAATAAATTAAAATCATTACCATTTTTCTTATTTGTAAATTTACCTGTTTTCTTTTTTTTGCTCCAAAACTTCAATACAAGTTGACAGAATTGTAGGCCACATGACAATACCAACTGATGACAATACCACATCCCACACAACTAACTGAAGTGATGTTTGACTAGTAAAAAATGTTTTTTTATTTTATAAAAGAAAAATATTTTTACCATTTATCACTTAACTAGGAGGGAGACCCGACATTGCTTGAGATTGAATGATGATCAACTAATGCTTCACACTCCTATAGTTTATTGTCATCGAAATCGGTGAAATCGCCTATTTTTTTGATCAAATCGATTGATTGCCTGCTCTACTTTGGGGCCCATTGTGGTGCACCAAGAGGAAGCTTCACATGTCTCCCTGCAGTGACTTAATTCACAATACATCGGGCGAGACCGGCAATCATCGGTGACAGGCAAGCGGCGTAATAGACGCAGACTAAGGAAAAAAAAGCTAAACAAACAACAAAAAAAATACAAATGCAAATTATCAAAAAATAACAAAAAACCTACCTTATATAAAGCAAATATGTTTATTTAATCTATTTTAGCATTTATTTATTTTTTTTTATTTTATTTTATTTTTTTTTTGCAAAATATTTATCAACAGCAAGTTATTTAAATATTATCTTCAAGAAAAGGTTGTTTAACCGTATAAATGTTAGGTTTAAGTACAATTTTTTTGTTTTTCTTTAACTGTAATTTTTTTTTTCTTGTTTTTTATTTTTTTTTCAAGTCAGGTTGGTTTTTTTTTTTGGTTTTTTTTTTAAAGTGAGGGGTGGGGGAGGTTACACAAAAATAGAAAAACATGTTGTTTTTTTATGGTTGTTAATTGCCGGTGGAAGAACTTTCTTGAGATGTGGATATTTCCTGTTGTTTGTTGTACCCGGCAGAATATATTTTTTTATTATTGGAAGGAGGATTTTGGCATTTCGATTTGGCACGGTGACCCTCCTTGTCTGTGATGTCATAGCCGCCGAAGACCCAGAGCGGTTCAAGGATTCTCCCTACGTTATGTTTTCTTCAGTTGAATAGAGATTCATCAATTTCTACAGTGTGCCCTGGGTCTCCTATCTGCTGGGGATTCCTCAGGAAATACTCCTGACAAATTTCTCTCAGAAAGTTAACGATCCTCTGCGCAATGATACCCATTGTCTACATTGTCTATTGGTATACCGCCAGGAGAAGCCATCCTTTATGCACAATCTTTTTTTTTTAGTAACCATTTGTGTTTACAATTGGTGCACCTCATTCTTTGGGAAAGCAATTTCTTTTCCTGACAATATGAGATTGTCTGCATCGACGTTTCCATTTGTTTTTCTAGTATGCACAGATTTATTTCCTTGCCTGTCATTTTTTTGTTTGGCGAGTTTGTCAGCTTTTTTGGGTTCAGTCGATTTCTTCCAATTCGAATGTCGTCTGCTTTCATTTACATATCGCTTTTTCATTGACTAATCAAACTCACAGAAATTGAAATACAAAAAAAAAGAAAAAAATTCAAAATAAATAAATCATTAAAAATAACTAATCATAAACTAAAAAATTACTAAAAACATTTAAAAAAAAAAAAAAAACTTTTTAAAGTCGAATTAGCGTTTCAACATTTGAACAACGCTCGGCTGACACTGATGATTGCCGGTCTCACCCGATCCGAGCTTGACAGGAAATCACAAGAATTCGGGTCAAATTATGCAAAAGTACCAAAAATTTTTATGTATAATGGTTTGAATGAAAGTTTCAAATGAAAAAGTCGAGTATCATGGTGCAATTGTACTCTAAACAGAAACATTCAGTTCAAACACACCCCTTTCATATCAAAGAATCTACTATTGATTTTATGTTGGGCCTTTCAGCTTGTGTGGTAATAAAATTTCTCAAATGCACTGATGTTAGGCTGTGTAAGGTGTTAACTTTGGTCAAAATCGCCTATTCTCTCTTTCATCAGATTATTTTGATTGTCGATGACATTCTGATAGAAAACCTATCTAAGAACACTGCCAGATACATAAAGTACCTTTGTGAAATTTCATAAAAATTGGTCCAATCGTTTTGGAGTCCATAGACACAAAGTTTCTTTTATTGTTAGAAATTTTTTTTTATTTCTAATGCGCCTCTCTTTTCTTGGTTCCTTGTTATCCAAACAACTTGGTTAATTTTGAGAAAGAATAACACAATAAAATTCTTGTATTTAAAATAACATATATTTACTAGTAAAGGTTAAAGTTTCCAAAACAGTTGTTCTGGAGGAGTTTCTGTTTGTTGCAGAAAAAGAGAGTAATTTCTGAGAAGTGCTCGCTGTTAATCTTTTTTTTTTCTTTTTTTATTGTTGCAAGCAACTCCAAGTAATAATGGGTAATTTGCATAAGTGGCTTTATGCAAATTACCTTACAAAGTTTGAGTACAAATAATTTTAACATTATATAATAGAGATTTATAAAATGAATCTGTACAAGTTTTTTGATTTTTTTTTTTTTTTTTTTTTTTTGTAACATTCACCAGTAAATGGTTACTTTTTTCATTTCTTCGATGTCAACTAAATGTTTGCTATACTTTTCATATTTAGATTAGTATTTTTGTTCATTTAATCGAACACTCCTTTGGATAAAACTTGATCAGGCTGTCTAATGCATCTGTGTTTGTAAGGTTATCAAGAACTCATTATTTTGATCATTTTTATTGTGGTAAGAAAATTTTCACTAAGGGAGCTAGATCTTAGTTTTGTTTGAATAAATTGGTAAGCAATTTTTAAAAAGAAAATTTTCTTTTTGCCGATGAAATTTACATTTTTCGGTCCAATAAACAACAATAGTAATTAACAGACAAGTAATTCTTGTCTTTTCTGTATAAAGATTAATCCCTCCTTTAAGTCATTCTTTGATCAGAACTAATGTTAACGATTTATGTAAGAAAATATTGTAAAGGGAAATAACTTTTAATCTTGCATAGTGACTGCATCATTCTTTTATTCACAAACTTGTGAAAGGTTTTTACGATTTTTACATTTATTCCATTTCATAACGCATTATTTCTGAATATTCAAATGTTTTCTGATATGTTGTTATTGTTGGCTGCAATACAAATGCTAATTAAAAGTTAAAACCAGGCTGTTGATTTGTGTCAGCTATATAAATATTTTTCATAAATTAAAAAAATCGGCAGAACTAGTTTTATCTCCAAGTTTTTTATAAACCAATTTTATATTCAAAAATAGATTAATTTTTGTTTTTTTTTTCAAAGCAAAATACCATTCTAACTTGCTGTAAAAAAAAAAATAATTCAATTGATAACTTTGTGAACCATATTTAGAAAGATTATTTTCTTTCTTTTCCTGTAAATATTGTAATAATAGGACTGCAAGAAATTCAAGTTTAACGAATCTATCAATGTCACATAATGCCCAGTTGGCTGTAAATATGAATTTCTTTTGAAGACAAAACCAAATCAGTTTATTTTTTGTGGTCCTCATTGTTAAGTATGATTCCAACTGTATTAGCATCCATTTTTTATTTTCCTCTCTTTAACATGGCTTGATTAAAGTTATTGCCATGATCTTTTATTTTTTTTAATTTTCAGATATCAATTTACCAAAATCAGCAACAATTTGTTACACAGCAGCTTTGCTAAAAGTCAGAGCAGTTGCAGACAAGTAAGTATATATTTTTTTTATTGTTGCTTTGTGTTTCAAGTTTGTGGATCAAGTGTATTTTTTACACTGCAATCATTCTACTAGCTGAAAGGAATAGATTTAGCATTATACTATATGTGATGTCACTCACATTTGATGTCTTTCAAGATGTAAATGAAAACATTTTTAAAATGACTTTGCTTAAAAAACACTTTTCATTTAAAGATTATAAAGAAAATAATTTTATATTTACTTACAAACTATGATGTTTTCTATTACAGACCATTTAATAGCACAAATAAAACACAACTAGAGATCTATTGACAAATGTTTCGAATTTCATAGATTTTTAAGGAAATGAAGTGAATTATAATTGAAAATAAACAGAATGATATTATGAACCATACCTGAGAATAAGTAATTTCCTTAAAAAATCAACAAAATTCAAACATTTTCAATAGGCATCTGGCCATACTTTTCAGTTGCACCATGCAGTAACCTGTAATATAGACTGTGATGATTCAAACAGATGAATACTTTCAAACAAATAAATGTAAAAATGAAGAAAAAAGTCTTTATTTTCCTCTTGTTTTTAAATTGAAATCTTACTTTTTTTTTATTTAAAAGTTTTTTATTTATTTTTAAAGATTTTCTCCAGATGTGGCTTCAAAACGAGGCCTCAGCACGGCAGAAATGACAGCTGTTGAAGCAATACACAGAGCTGTGGAGTTTAATCCTCATGCACCAAAGGTATGAAAAGAATAAAATAAGTTTACATAGTGTGAATGGATATCTAATTTACATGATGATCTTCTAAAGTAGATTTTAAAAAAGTTCAAAAAATTTTTAAATAAAATATTTGCATTTAAAGGATGCGAGTTTGTATAATTAATTTAATGAGATGATTGAAAGTTGAAGGCGTATGCATTTTGTTTTTTAATTTCTTGATATGCTCAGAATGTACATTTGTACATTGCAAGCATACTAGAATATTTTGATGTCCATCTTTAGTTCAGGAATGATTTGAAATTTTGATAGATATTACGTTTAAAATAACCCCAGAAATAAGTCCCATGAGTTTGAAGCCCATTCAGCTGCATGTACTTGAATGGCAATAAAACAAACTGTGAGCAATTTGTGACTGAAACTTGGACAAGTCAGACATAGTGAAGTTTATTTGTACCAAATATGGTTACACAAAAGAATATTCATTTTATTAATGATTTCATGTGTGACATTTGGATGGGAGAGGGGGTGGGTCACCTTGTATTTCCTTTTTTATTTTGGGTACTTCTTCATAATTGTACTGCCATGAAAATACTTCAATACTCATCATGACTAATATATTTGGTTTAACATCATTTTTCAACACTTTTTTTACTCACATTCACCCCTAACAAGGCATATTGCTACTTGGACTTAAGGGGCTACTATTTGGAACCATGCCTAGGAAAGATTAACAAGATGTTGGTTTACATTACATTTAAACTTCTGCATATCAGTACAGTCAGGGAAGCAGGAATGGAATGCCAAAGTCTAGCTGTTTGAGGGAAGAAACTATTAGAGTAGAAAGCGTTCTGGCATTTAGGGAACTCAACAGTGAAGGGGTGAGATTTTGTTGCGAAGTAGGTTTGTTGAGAATATGTATGTCGAGAAGGCACCAGTGCAACAAGTTCATCAGAGCACATTCTATTAAAATATTTGTAAAAGATGCTGAGAAATGCAACATTGCAGCGATGGGACAGGTGTTGGAGTTTAGCTGACAAAGTGGGACCTATTAGATTGAAAACTTTTTTGTACCCTATCCAAGAGGGAGAGGCTAGTGGTAGATATATCAGCCCAGATGTGACGATAATATTCCATGCATTGGCAAATGGTGTCCTTGTAGAGGTACAGGATACTCTCAAGTGTGAGTAATCTTCTAGCTTGATAGAGGGAACCCACCTTCTTTACTGGTGCTACCAGATCAGGCTGTCTATTGGCTTCCTGAGACGAAATGCACCTACATTGATTTGTTTTTGTTTTCTATTCTCTTTTGTAAAACCTAATTATGTTCTACGAAAAACAAAAACAAAAACAACAACCCTCCTTCCCTCCTTTCTTTTTCCTTCCCTACTTCCCAGTTGACTCTGTCGGTGGGGCATTAGAATATGCCGACTGCCCCCCTGCAGAGGGTATAAGTCCCTCAATGGGGCCACCTGTTGACCGTGGGTGGCATCCCGTAAGGCTTACGAACGGAATCCTGGTGGTTGAGTAGATCATGTCCAGGATATTTTAAGGACACGAGATGCAACACACCTCTTTGGCCCTTACTTAAGCTAAGACGGGCGGTTGGATAGGCCCGATCCAATCAATCGGTTGGTCACGCCTAGCCCTAAATCAGACAGACATAACAAGAAAATATGCTTGCACTTCCCACACTATACAATAAACTGATTTAGTAAGCGGTGGCTGGAGGGCCAATCAACTTGCTGAATAATGACGACTGAAAAACTGAAATTCTTACTGAAAACGAGGCCTTCAGAAAGAAATTGAAGAACCACAGGTGCTTGAATCCACCAGCAAGAAGAGTATACTTTTCCTGTATCCCTGTTGGGTTGGGGCGAATGGGTATCCCCCCCCCAACACTTCCCATATAGGACTCCGAGGTGGGTGGGTAGCATGAAAAATGAAACAAACCAAATATATTAATGGAATCCAGAAAGCCTCAAAAAAAAAAACCACACCGAAGTATCTGATGCCAGTAGTTCTGACACTGAAACAGAGCTTCATAAAAAAAAACAGAATGTTCCCCGCTTCATAGTTATAGAAGCAACTGAAGGGGAACCAATAACCAAAATATCCCCATTCAAAATTGAAAAGATTCTATCTAGCATCAAACCTAAAATGGTTAAAAAACAAAATAATGGTACATTACTTCTCGAAGTAGAAAACCAAAAATATGCTGTTGAAATTTCCAAATGGAAACGTTTTAACAATCAAAATGTTAAAATTTACCCTCACAAATCTCTGAACATTAGCAAAGGCGTAATCAGGAGTACTGAATTATCACTGTGCCCCTTGGAAGAAATTCAGACTAACCTACAAAAACAAAACGTCACTGACGTTAAAAGAGTCCAAATTAATAAACTTGGCGAAATAATAAAAACAAATACTTACATTTTAACATTCAATACTCACCAAATTCCAAACAAAATTAAAATAGGGTATGAAATGGTAAACGTTGAACACTACATACCAAACCCACTCAGGTGTTACAATTGCCAGAGATACGGACACCATTGAGACCGGTGTACCCGCCCTCCAATATGTATAAGGTGCGGAGATAATGAACCTCATACAGATTGTAAAAAAGAGCCAAAATGCATCAATTGTCAAAAAGGCCATAGCGCCAATTCAAAAGAATGCGACAAATGGAAGAGTGAAAAAGAAATCAACAAAATAAAATATACAAAAAATATTACCTTCCAAGAAGCTCGCAAACTATCAGAAAATGCAAAATATTCTGAAATAACAAAAAAAAAACATACAGCAAACTACCGAACCAAATAAACAAACAAAAATAAATTCACTCAACATTAAATCCGAGGACATTATTAAATTACTTAATGAAATGAAGGAACTTATGGAAGAATTTAAAAAAATTATAAAACAATTCAACAATGAAAAAAAAGTTCCTATAACTGAACAAACCTCTCAAGCTAAAACTAAATCAAATAAACCCATAAAACCCCAAAATACAACACCCATAGAAACATCTCCACTTACAGAGGGGAAAAAACAGACACCAAAATATGCCCATGAAGAGAAAAGAAATAAACCTCCACTCAAAAAAGAAACTAAAACAAAACTAGACAGATCACGCTCAAGTTCCAGACCAAGAATCCCTACACAAAACAGATTTGAAGAAATGGACATAGAAGACCGAAGATCTGATACCAATGACTAACAAAAAACAAAAAATAATCCAGTGGAACTGTCGCGGTTTAAAAACAAACATGAATGAACTGCTTCTGCTACTAGCGCAGGAGCGCCCTGCAGTGGTGTGTCTTCAAGAAACTTTTCTGAAACCAGGAGACAAAATTAATATTAAGCAATATGAAATTTTTAATTTCACTCATAACTTTGGGGGCAGGGCCTCCGGGGGAGTAACAATTCTAATCAGAAACGATATACCCCATAGCAAAATAAACATAACAACCAATATCCAAGCAATTGCTATTAATGCCACACTACATAAACCAATGACAGTATGTTCACTATATATACCTCCAAACGATGACATAGATAAAAACGAGATTAAAAAATTGATTGATCAATTACCCAAACCTTTCGCTCTATTAGGAGATTTCAATAGTCATAACATACTATGGGGATGTAAAGACACCAATAAAAAGGGCAAAACGTTGGAAGAATTTATCAATGAAAACGATATATGCTTCCTCAACGATGGAGCACCTACACGCATCAACCCAACTGGTGGAAACCATTCAGCCATTGACCTTAGCTTGTGTGATCCATCACTATATATGGACTTAACCTGGAAAGTATATGATGACACTTGCTGCAGTGACCATTTTCCATTAGTGATAGAAATTCCAGAATTCAACAGCGAAAAACTTCCCAGATGGAAGCTAAATAAGGCCAACTGGCAATTATACAAAGAAAAATGTCGACATAAGTTGAATGATTCAGAGACAAATAACACTGTAGAATTTTTTACAGAAACACTAGTAGAAATTGCAAATGAATGCATCCCTAAAACTTCAGCATCTAATTGGTACAACAGACCCTGGTTTGACAATAAATGTCGGGAATCCATCAAATTGCGAAAAATTGCACTGAAGAAATTTCAGAAACAACCCACAACTTCAAATTTGATAGAATACAAATTAAATAGAGCTAAAGCTCATAGGGTAATAAAAGCAGCTAAAAAAGAGAGTTGGGAAAAGTATGTCAATAAACTAAATTCCTCTACAGAACCGAGAGTAGTATGGGAGATGATTAGAAAAATTTCAGGTAAACATCAATCAACACCAATTAGACACCTGCTTAAAAACAACACCAGAGTAACCGATGAAAAGAATATAGCAGACCTACTAGCCGAAACTTTTTCTCAAAACTCATCTAACCAAAACCATAACTTTAAATTTATAACAATTAAACAAAATATCGAACAATACAAACTAAACTTTAAATCAAAAAACCTAGAAGATTATAATAAACTACTTACATTAATTGAATTAGAAGATTCTATTAAAAGATCCCACAACACAGCCGTAGGACCTGATGAAATCCATTACGAATTCCTGCGACAACTCCCTTTGGAATCATTGAAGTTGCTACTAAAAATTTACAACAAATTATGGACAGAAGGTGAATTTCCTGACTCGTGGAGGCAAACCACAATAATAGCAATACCAAAACCAGGAAAAGACCATTCGAATCCACAAAACTACAGACCAATCTCACTGACTAGCTGCTTGTGCAAAATAATGGAGAGAATGATAAATGATAGATTGGTTTGGTACCTAGAAACCAACAACCTTATCTCCAACCTACAATGTGGATTCCATAATAAGAGAAGCACAACAGATCACTTGGTTAGATTGGAAACAGCCATAAGGGAAGCCTTTATTAGAAATGAGCACCTATCAGCAGTATTTTTTGATCTTGAGAAGGCCTACGACACTACGTGGAAATATGGAATTATGAGAGACTTGCACGAATTTGAACTAAAAGGCAGACTCCCACAATTTATAAAAGGATTTTTATCTGACCGAAAGTTTAGAGTCCGCATTGGAACTACTTACTCAGACACCACAAATCAAGAGGAAGGAGTACCTCAAGGTAGCATTTTATCTGTGACACTGTTCAATATTAAAATGAACAGCATAGTGAAATGTTTGGACCCTGGTGTTGAGGGATCTTTATATGTAGATGACCTACTGGTGTTCTGCAGATCAAAGTATATATGCACCATCGAACACAAACTCCAACACTGCTTAAATAAATTAGACAAATGGGCAATGGAAAATGGATATAAATTTTCCCAATCAAAAACCAAATGCGTTCATTTCTGCCACATGAGAAAACTTCATAATGATCCTACATTGAAGCTTGGAAGAACAATAATCCCCACCGTAGAAGAACACAAATTCCTGGGCCTTATATTTGACAAAAAACTGTCATTCATCCCCCACCTGAAGAATCTAAGAAATAGTTGCAACAAAAGACTGCAACTACTACGGGTAATAGCCCATACAGAATGGGGAGCCGATCAAGAAACACTAATGAAATTATATAGGACTTTGATAAGATCAAAACTCGACTATGGTAGTTTTATATACCAATCAGCCAGAAAGTCCTACCTAAAGATTTTAGATCCAATCTGCCATGGAGGACTGAGGTTAGCTCTCGGTGCTTTTAGAACATCCCCAGTTGAAAGCCTCCATGCAGAGGCCAACGAAATCCCTATAAATATAAGGAGTCAAAAACTGAGTGCACAATATTACACTAAATTAAAAGCACAACGAAATAATCCAGCATATGAAGCTACATTCAATCCGAGATATAAAGAGGCATTTGAAGCAAAAAGAAAGGCCATAAAGCCCTTTAGTCTTAGAATGAAAGCAATACTGCAGGAATCAGAAATGACTGTAGAAAATATCCAAGAACATATACTACCTAAAACCCCACCTTGGATACTTAAAAAACCAAAAGTAATCTTAAACTTGAATGAACTCCCAAAAGCGAAATCCCACCCTAATATCTACCACGAAAAAGCCTATGATATTCTCCTAAAATATCCAGACCATCTACCTATTTTCACCGATGGCTCTAAAGACCATAATAGAGTGGCATGTGCTGCAGTGTCGAATGAAAAAACTCTTAAAAAAGCTCTTCCAACAGAAAGCTCTATTTTTACTGCCGAAATATGCGCCATCGACCTCGCACTCAGCATTATAGAAAAAGATGAACATAGGAAATTCCTAATTTTTTCAGATTCACTTTCCGTTTTGACATCTCTGAATAACAAAAAACTTGAAAACCCACTAATCATCAAACTAACAAATAGAATTGATTCATTATCCAAACACAAAGAAATATTTATATGTTGGATCCCAAGTCACATTGGGATAAGAGGAAATGAAAGAGCCGACTTAGCGGCCAAATCAGCTCTAAACTTAAAACCAGATACAATAAACATACTATATACTGACTTCAAACCCAAAATTAATCAATTAATTCATGCAAAATGGCAACGACAATGGAATAACAACACAAATAACAAATTATACCAAATCAAACCCATACTGGAAAAATGGAGACAAACTCCCCCCAAATCCAGAAAAGAACAAGTCGTTATAACTAGAATACATATTGGCCATACAAAACTCACACACTCCTTCATTCTAAAACAAGAACAACAACCACAATGCCCGTTCTGCCAGAAAACTTGCACCATTAAACATCTTTTTGTGGAATGTAGAGCTCTAGATAAAGATAGAAAACAATACCTCAAACACAACAGCATGAAGAAACTTTTCGAAAACAACTGTCTAGAGGAAATATTATCCTTTTTAAGAGTAACAAGAATCTTTACAAAAATATAAATCATTCTCTGAATCAACCCAACTAAACCTTATGAATGAATATATGAGGATATATAAAACTTAAAAAAAAAAAAAGATCGTTAGATATTAAAACAAACAAAACTATTGAACTATACAGAATTGATTGATACTCGACGTCATAAAGTTCTTTGAATACATAATTTTTTTTTTTTTTAATCCTGAGTTTGGCATTTTTTAATCCTGAGTTTGGCATTTTTTAATCCTGAGTTTGGCATTTTTTTAATCCTGAGTTTGGCATTGAATAACCTGAAAGGGGTTGATATGCCGTTAAACTAAAACAAAACCAAACCAAACCACCTTCTTTACAGCAGCCTTTGCAATGCCTTCAATGCATTTGTTCCGGTTCATATTTCCTGTTTGGAGTTTGAAGGAAGAATTTTCAGGTAGGGTGTTATTTGTCATGGATATCGATGATTAGAGAGGCGTCTTGTAATTGTTAAAGGAGAGCAGCTTAGCCTTACTAGCATTAAATGTTACCATCCATTTGCAACCCCATTATTCCACTATGGTCTGGAGGTCATTTTCTAACGATTCTGCCATTGTCTTCGATTTAAGTACATCTGTTCTTCCCTCATGCATGTTATAGAGTGTTTATCATCAGCAAATATATATCAGGAATGATAGTGATCAGAGGATCGACCCCTGAGGCACTCCCACATAAACGTTATGCTGTTTGGATGTATGTCCATCAATGACAATCTGGATGGTCCTATTATTTAAGAAGGATCTAATTATATTCAGTATTTATCCAGTTATACCATACAATTTAATTTCCATTAGCAGCCTTTCATGGCTGATTTTGTCAAAGACCTTGGATATATAAAGGGTTACAGCCCTGGCTTCACCTGTCTTATCCAGTGCATGGTATATTCGTTCAGAGATGACTGTTAAAATATCTGCAGTAGAACGACATTGCCTAAATCCATACTGTTTGTCAGAGATTTGCTTTTGTGAGATCGTGCACTAGTGCTTGATTAATTAAGGTCTCAAAGATTTTAGCAAAGAGAGGGAGGAGACTGATCGGGTCAGTCCTTTCACCAGAATTCATGTACATTGGTACCATAGAGGCCATCTTTTAGCTATTAATGAATCAAGATTCAGCAAGGCATTTATTGTAGAGCTTGGAAAGTACGGGGATTAACTCAGCTGAACATTTCTTAATTAGTATAACAGGGATAAGATCAGGCCCACATGCCTTGGAGAAGTCTGTTTTTTATAATACTGCGGACATGAGAAGAGATGATTTTCACATTATCTAATATGACTTTCATCCGCATAGGGAAATTTGGGAGGGAGTTGTTTGTTAGCTCTAAAGTGGAGTTGGAGGTGAATCACTAGGCAAGCAATTCTGCCTTCTTGGTTGATGTGCATGCGACCATCTGGTTGTTGGATAGTGGAGGAATTACTGATTTCCCTTTATTCACTACACTATTATAGATTTTTCTAGAAATCACGAGTTCCTATCTTTTGCGATTCTATGCGTTCCCTGATTATTTCAGCATGCTTTCTTTTGGCTGTAGCTATTTCTCTCTTACAATGATTTCTAGCATCTATGAATTTTTGTCTACGTTTATTTGACTTATCATGTACGAACCAGCAGAATCCATGCTATCTTTGTGCAATAGCAGCTGCACAATCTATAATGAACTATGGGGATGAGTGGGGCTTGCTATAATACTTATTTCAATAACAAGTATATTTTTTCTATAAATTTATTTATATTCTATAAATTTATGATTCTATTATAGTGTTGCCTGCCTCTATATGAGACTAAGGCAACACAAAAAACTCAGCGTTTTCATCTTTTAATCTTTTAAAGAATAATTAATTAAAATATTTTGCTTCTTACTTCTTTCTTATCATTGATTCTTAAGTCATTTCTGTTTGTATCTGATTGCATCAGCTTCCAACTTAAACCCTCTTTCGTGCCTATGCCATCTTGCATGACATCATTTCCTCTAACTACTATTTTCAAAAGTCAGTTATTTGATCTCCTCCTACTCCATCTAACCTTTACTTTCTATTTACATACTAAGATTTGTCCTGCAAATTTAAATACCAAAGTAAGTAGAAGCTGATGTACCCTTAATATTTAACAAATATACCAAAGTTATTAATTTGTGTTTTGCTAAACATAAAACTGTTCTCTTTTTCTTTTATCAGTAAATATAAAAGTTAAATCGATTTTAACACTTAAAAATGGTTTACTCACCTACTTTTATTTTTTTCATTTGCAGTATTTGCTTGAAATGAAAAGTTTAATCCTTCCTCCAGAACATCTTCTCAAAAGAGGTGACAGCGAGGCCATAGCTTATTCTTTCTTTCATTTACATCATTGGAAACGGGTGGAAGGAGCCCTCAACTTGCTTCATTGTACCTGGGAAGGCAGTAAGTTTTTCACCCTGCACATTTTCCTGCCTTTGTATGGAATTTAAATTTTTATTGTTTATAGAATTTTATAAAATTTATTTATTTAGTTGACTATTTTGAGCATTTGGTTAGCCTGCTTTATAGAACCTCAATCCTTTTTGCATTATTTAATATCAAAATGCAATACCTATTGAAGATGGTTTGTATATATAATTATAAATGGAAGTTTTCATTCATAGCTATAAAATTTTCATCCATAGCTGTAAATGCAAGTTTTCATCCATAGCTGTAAAATTTCCCAACAGAGTTACTGCATAAATGATTACAATAGATCCAAGAGTTCATTTCACTCATACTTCGACTTAAACCCGTCTTTTAAATTGTTGGCCAGTATAATTTGCTGACAAACATGGACAAATTCTCTCTACCCTAAAAACGATAAGTAACCTTTGCTTTCTCTCACTCTGATTTTTTATTTTCTTTCTTTTTCATATTAATGACTTTTAATTAATTTAATTAATGTTTTTGCTTTTCTTATAATAAAGCTAGGCCTTTCTTGTAACCATTTTTTTTATTTTCAGTTGTAAGAAACTTTCTTTTAATCAAAACTTGCTTCTTATCAGTGAACTTAGATATATTTAAATCTATCTTTCAGGTCTTGAATCAAAATAGAGATTAACAAGAAAATGAAGGAGAAAGACCCCCCCCCTCCTTTCCTTTTGCATTTTCTTCTTGCTTTAACCTATGGGGAGGGAACATGTCTCCAACTTCTCTAGAATGGTCAAGAAAAACTTAAAATACATACCTAGATGGTTTTTACAAGTGGATACTATCTTTGTTAAACTAAACTAAATGAAAATATGCAAATTATCAATTGAACCTTCTTTTTATGATTTTTTGTCAAATATATTTCTGATGGTAACATACTAAAGATTCTAATCCGGTTGTATTATTTTTGGTTGATAATAAAATAAAATAAAAATTTGCTATTCTGCAATATTTCTCTGCATTTATCTTTATACTTTTGTGTAAAAATAACTACACACATTTTTACAACTGCTAAATTAACTTAGATATTGAATATAAACTTGCCCCCCTGCACATGTCTAACCACAAAACTATACCAGCAGAATGTGCAACAATAACCTTGAATAAATATAAATTATGCATTTTACTTTAATTAAAAAAGTTTGAAAGATGTAATGCATGTTTTTGACTCCTGCTTTATTTTTTGTTTGTTTTCTTTCTTGTTGTTGCAGCATTCCGAATGATCCCTTACCCTTTGGAAAAGGGACATTTATTCCATCCATATCCCACTTGTACAGAAAGCGTTGACAGGGAATTACTCCCTTGTAAGTATGACTCTGTTTTGTTTTTTTAATTGGATTTTAAATGGAATTATGAATGCTTTTTGATCATTACCTAGTCGCCATTAAGACTATTTAAGGCAGACGAAAAAATGTTGTGGGGTATGAACAGTGCTTTCAACAAGATACTTTCTACACTTTAAATCACTTGTTGGAATGGTTTTAGTGATCGTCTTATCAGTATAAAGTTGGATCCTGACTTCACACTTACCAGACTGTACCATCTCAGATTTTTATTTCTGGCTTCAAAAATATCTAAAAAGGAAGAGTTGTTGTCAATTTTGTACATCGTATACAGGTATCCTTACAAAGCAGAAGTGCATATTTGGGAAATATTGAACAGCAAGAAAACAAAGACTGTTGAACATTCAGGATTTAAAATTGGTGGACAAGTCGGCCTGTTGTTAATTTGTACCAAATATATGATTGTATTGTAGAAAGGAATGTAAATTTTATTAATGATTTCATGAGTTATATTTTGAAGTGAAGGGGATCAAACTGTATAAGCATCAGTATTTTGAAAGAAAAAAAAACATAAATAATTTCAGTTGCATATTTATTAATGGTGTGTTTGAAGATGAAAAAATACTTTTGATGAAATATTTAGAATCTTCAAAGAAAAATCTAAATCTCATTTTTCTCTTCAGAAAAAAAGGAATTCTCCATTTTATGCAAGGAAGACAAATACTAATCTTGTTTTAAATGTTTATTAGCTCTGTTCTCATCACAAAATGTTTGAGTTTTTAATTATATACACAATGTTATAAATATTAGAATAACATTTTAGGTGAAACACTTTTCAGCCTTGATACCTAGAAATGTTGTCTAAATAAAAAGATTAGTTCTACTCATTGTACAGGGTTGGCATCACAAAAGGCATCTAGCCTATAAAAATCTTGCTTCAATTTTGAAAATGATTTTCAAAGATTGACCAAAATTTGAAAATAATTTTCCAAATGTCATTCATCACATGCCAGCATGTAAAATGGATATTAAACTGGGAAGTCTCACAAGCAGATGTGTGCAGTTTGATGTATGAAATGAAACCTGATTGATGAGGGTAGAGGATATGTGTTGCATGATGAGAAATGATATGATAGCTCTTAGACAAACTTAAATCTGATTGCATCAGAAAGATTAAACCTGAGCAGGAGACTTCAATAGTATGGTCACATTGAAAAAATGGATGAGAATTCTTAGAAGTAGAGTGATGGAGGTAGCATGATCAGTTGACAAGAGACAGAAAAAATGGAGAAAGTGATTAGAATGAACTTAAGAAAAAGAGGAATTAATAAGGACCTGGACAGAGCTAAGTTAATTTGAAAGTAAATTTCTAAAAGCTGCGCAACAAATAAAATACATTTAACTGTTAATGATGAACTAATCCATTGTGAGTACGTATATTGTAAAGCTGAAAGCCTTAATCATTTATATTACATTTCTTCCTCCAGCGTTTCATGAAGTGTCTGTCTACCCCAAGAAAGAACTTCCTTTCTTCATCCTCTTCACTGCTGGTCTGTGTTCATTCACAGCTCTTCTGGCACTCCTTACACATCAATACCCAGAACCCATGGGGACCGTGGCCAAAACGGTAAGTAACAGCAGCAGTGATGAATTTGGTTTCGTTCGTGACTTTTTTTTTATTGTATTGTTTGATCAATGTAATTCCCATCATTAGATCAGATAATACTGTTCCTTTTTATGTAAAAAAAAAATGTTTTACTTTTAAATTCTTTTTTTGCCTCTTCAAAAATCAGGGAGATGTTTTATATTTATTTTTATTTCAAAAAGGGAGGTGAAACATGACTTTAGTTTTCTCTACAGTTTGGCTAAAATCTTTTATACCAATCCAGTCTTTATGTATTCTATATCAATCGTGCTATCTACTTTGAACAATATATTTGAAACCATAACTTCATTTCATGCATCATTCACTGGTTGTCTCTTCTGCCTAAGGCCATTTTGCACAATGGGCCCAGTGGTGGAAATAGGTAAAAAATTGATGTTTTCTTTTAACTTTCTAAATTAATAAATAAAAAATTAAACAAAATAAATTTCTGACAAAACAAAAAAAATAATGTAAATTGCATCATTTTTAGCGATTTTATAAGATTTTGAAGTTGCAGGAATCAGTAAACTTGATCAGACTCAGTTTTTTATAAGTAAAATCGTACCAACCTCAGAAAACCTTTCAAAAGAGAAGAAAATTCTTAAAAACACTCCTTACTTGGTTTTTTAGGTTTGTTAATGTTGAGAATTAACTTATCAACTCATAAAATTGATAATAAATGAACATTTCCAGAAAAATTGGATATAATTTTCATTCTTCTTTGTAAAAAACATGCCAAAATTGTACATTTTTTACCCAAATCAGGTGATTTTATTTTTGCATAAATTGCAAAATATCTTCAAAAGGGCTAAAGTTCACAAATTAAAGTACATACTTTTTGAAATCCTTCGTTTATGGGCTATGTGATGCAATGAGATTTAGCCGTTTGCAAAATAATTTACCTTGAAATATTCTATGGTCACAAGAAAAATTTTAGGAATATTAAAAAATGGTACTTGCACTGTTTAATCAAGACATTCAAAAATGAAAATATCGAAAAAAGATTATATTGTACCTATCTGTTTTGGACTGAAGATCTCCGGAAAAAAAATTCATTTAATTTGATCAAGTAGTTTTTATTTTACATCAGAAAAACACGTTTTATGAGAGCGCGTTGAAGTCGGCCATTATGAAATTTGTTTAACATGCCACAGAGAAATAACTCCAGTTAAAGCGCCGATACTCCTTCTCCATCTTTTTTACTAGCTTTTCTTCCTAAAAATCGAACCTTTTGTTCGGTATCATAACAAATTGTTTTTTCGCTGTAAAATAAAAACTATTTGATGAAATTAAGTGAAATTTCTTTTCAGAGAACTTCAGTCCAAAACGAATATGTACAATATAACCTTTTTTTCGATATTTTCATTTTTTTATGTCTTGATTAAACTGCACAAGTACCTAAAAAAATTTCCCCAATTCTTTTCGCAATTATGTGTCTTCAAATAGAAAATATTTGTTGCAAATGGATATTGAATGCATGCTATGTTAGTTTACTTGTTACTGTTCATAAACTATAGCATACATCGGTTGTGATAGGAGCAACTGGTTTAATAAAAAAGAACCTTCAGAAATACTTAGAAGCAATCCCTCGAAAACCAAGCTGTAACGAAATACAAATAGCAGCCATAAAGGGAACAGCATCTATTCTTAAAAGAGCCCTCGGATATAAATTTAAATCCTAACAGAATCAAATGTTAGCTCCAGGAGGGAGCCCCTTGATATTTTAAAACTTACTGAAGTTAAATAAAAAAAATTTAAAAAAAAGAGCTTATTTTCCAAAAATTGAAAAGTTCCCTGTGTTTGGGATTTCCTTGGTTTTCTTTTGTTTAAACTTTTCTTTTATATTATTTAAACTTTTTTCAGTGGTTTTTGTTGCAGTAATTGTTTTATAACATCACTATTTACATTTCAGATATATATTTACATAAGAAGGAAATCAGCAAATTGTCCATTACACAAAAACAAATCTTCCAAGTAATCGTTTATTACAGGTCGCAGTTTCCACTAAGCAAATCCCCTGACTATGATGCTTGTATCAGTAAATGTGGAAAAGAATTCAATGTAATCCAAGATTCTGCTGACTAGTTGGAATTCTCCAAATACTCATGGATGCAATTCACTCATTTAAAGAATCTGCACAAAAAAGGCAATTCAGCTGTGCTCGAACATGCTGCTACAGAAGTAAAGTTGTTTGGTGTTACTGTTGTTGGTGTTGAGAGTGAAGATGTTATAACGACAAAGAAAAGAAGTGTTTTTGTGATCTGTGTGCACACGTTGGCAATAGGGCATATAATATAAAGATAAGAATTCATGACACCATGAAAGATTTAACGCTTAAGTAGAATGTATCAGAACTAGGTGGTGCAGATTGTATTTTTTGTATTGGCAAGCAGATGGATAAATCCTGAATTTATTTCTGATGGATTCCCAATCAACAGATGTGCTGAGGATACTCTGAAGTTGTGGGAAAGTCTTTAATGATGATGGTATGGTTTCTACTAAAAGTGGTGACTTTAAGACCAGGCAAGGTGTTACAGTAAAACCAATTTCTGTATCAGACCAGAAAAGTATCACCATAACTCATGCTTACATCAATAGCACTACATGGTTCGTCAAAATTATGTATTGTTGCCACATAGACTACCAACAATGGATTGAGAAGTATGGGCAATTAGGTGATCCAATTACTGCCTCCAGAGAAAGAGTCCTTAACAAAATTCATGGGGAAACTGGACCCATGATGCCTTGAGACAGAATCTTGGTGGTTAGAGAGACTTGGAGGTCAAGGATTAAGCACCTTCACCTTCCAATGCACTAATTTGGCCCTTACCCAGACTAGACCCAATCCGATCAATCGGGTGGTCAGGTCAAGCACTATTGACTACTATTAAAAGACAAAAAAAAAAAAAAAAAAAAAACAATAAAAGAAAATGTAAGATAGTAATTTCCCTGTAAAATGTAATGGAAAAATTTACAAAACACTAACTACGAGTAGAAGATAGAAGGTTCTTGGTCAATCATCAAGTGTAGAATTCAAATCCAAACATGACTGTAAACTAATCATTGATTTACTTAAGCTTTAGGTTGTGAACTAATCTAGTCACACATGCTCAGGGTTTCTCATTTGATCACAGATACTGCTTATTTAATCCTAACCTGTCAAGGCAATTGGGTTTCCCCCTTGACAGGTCTCAATATTGAGCTCTGAAGTGGGTTGGGAGCACAAGCAATGAAAAACCGAAATAAACTCCATGATAAAGCAAAATAAAAAAAAAACAAATGAGCTCTATCCGATTTAGGAACTGAGGAAAACATAGAATTCTCCAGATTCTACATAATAAAATCACTGGAAGAAACTCCTATATTGAAACTATCCTCCTTATTGAAAAAATGCTATCAAATAAAATTAAATCAAAAACAGTTTTAAAAAACAAAAGCCTAAAGCTGGAAATTTACTAATAGAAATTGAAATAGATTAAAAGTGAGAAAATAGAAAAAAATGATAACTTTTCAGAACCTAAATATCAAAACTAGTCCACATAAGAAACCAAATCAATCAGAGGGTGTCATCAAAAGTAGAGAATTAGCATTTTTGACCCGGAAGATATTCAGAATGAATTAAACAATCAAGGAGTTATCAACAATGAAAAGATTTTTATAAGGAAAAATAAAAAGATACTCACAAACACATACATACATACTCATTCACCCCCCCCTCCCCGAATCCCTCAAAAAAAACCAAAACAAATTGGATATAATATAGAATCTGTAGAAATATACATCTCGGACACATTTGCAGAGGTCAGTCCACATGCACCAAATGTGAATTAAAAGAAGCAAACCACGCTTAATAAGAATGTCATAAGATCAAATAAACAAATTATCAATGGGATAACCCTCTCTACTGTAAAATATGTGAACACTGGAAAAAAGAAATAAAATGCATGATGTAAAACTACAACCCTAACATAATATACTTACAAGAAAGTCTACTTAATGAAACAGATAACATTACTTTCAAAGGATCCAATACTTACAACCAAACAAGCAAATTAATAAGAGACAACTGACTTAATGGCAGCAACTCCATAATCAAAAACCAAATACTATATGTCGTACTACCACTACAAATCTCCAGACAATAGCAATAATGCCCACAACAAAATGTGGGGATACGACAACTCCAACCCAAAAATCCCTCTAAAATACTTTAAAGAAATAAAAGATTTTGAAATTTGTATTATGTCTATTGTAAGATGTTAAAATTTCGCAAAAATTTGAGGTATCCGAATTTTACCAAAGACTTCCTTTTCTTTTTTCTCCTCTTTGAATAAAACTAAATGAAACATAAATGTAGTTTACATGAGGCACGTTTACAGGTAGCAGCTGCGTTCCTAAATTCATAATGATTGGTTAATAATTAAAGATTGAATCCTATACACATACACACACCTAACTTATTTTTTTTACATTTCTATTTATTTAACAAAATATTAAAATAGAAAATATAAGTTAAATTTTATAATACATACTTTAAGAATAGACAGTTATGTTTTTACATTTCTATTTATTTAAACTGTCTATTCTTAAAGTATGTATTATAAAATTTAACTTATTATATTTTCTATTTTAATATTTTGTTAAAAATATTGAATTTCTGTTAATGTTTTATTTCTGTTTCTTTTCAGGTATTGGGTTGGCTGTACCTGCCTGTCAGTTACATAATCGAGAATCTTGAAGCCATTCTTCCTTCCAATTTGCTACACCAATTGTCGCGGATATAAAAGAAGGCAGCACACCCCTTTCTACACCAACAACTGAATCCACCCACGCAAAGTAACAACAGCAGTCTCCACCTTCACCCCTGCATTGTTGTTACAGCATCAACTACCACACAACTGTGATGACAGATTTTTCCTCCTTCTTCTCCTCAAACAACTACTACTCCATCCATGTGTGGCCGCATTTCTCCTTTCTTCGTTCTTCTCCAGTCATATGAGTAACCCTTTTGGCCACAGGAAGCAGTTTGCCTTGAGTCCACTCTTATTTTTGCTTCTACTGTCAATAGCACCAGTGTCCACTGAACAAGCATTACTTAGATTATTTTGCAGACATTTGAGGAGGGGGGGGGGCAATGTTACAAACAACAACAACAGCAGCATATTTTCTTTCACCTCCTTCTCTCTCTCTCTCATGCACACTTTATGGAAAATCCGACCACATACACACACACACACAAAATAATAATAATATTAATAATAATGGAAAAACGGTTATTTCAAATTGTTGGTGGTGGGATTCAGTTACTTTTACAAATAATTTCTATTGTACTTTGTAAAGGTTAAAATTATCAAAGAAAACAAAACCACTAAAAACTTTCCTAAAAATATATAGTTGAAATTTTAAAGTTAATGTAAGGTAATTAAAGGTTTAGTAAAATTAACAAAATGCTTTTCATGTCTTATAATTTAAAAAAATAAGCTTTAAAATGTTTTTTTATTCATTACATCAGCTTTAGGCAATGTTTACATGGGTATCAAATATGTTGACTGTATCTTCTAAAAAACATGAGAAAGGTACGAATCTGCTTATTTTCCGTATTTATGATTTAAGTAACACTACTATTGTTATTCTAACTTGTTTACAAGAAAAACATTTTCTTAGAAAAATTGTTTCCAGAATTAAATAGCTGTAAAAGCTAATATGTTAAACAAAATAATCCTTTATCATAAATTATTGTAATAGAAAATAGAAAAAAATTTAGTCATTTAGAAACACGACTAAAATATCCACAGCAACTTTCGGATTAGAAATATAACATCGGTTTGGAGATCCAGTTTTTTTTAATGCGAGAACACACACACATCTTTGCTGTATATATATATATATATATATATAATATATATATATATAAATTCAAATCAGTTAATTATTGATATTGAACTTTCCTCCTTTTCAGATATAGTAATTAATACAACTATACTAAGCCACTTCAAGTTCATACATACCTTTCACACACATTTAAAAATGATGGTAATTAGTGATAATAATCTAATGTCTTTAAAGGATTCAGACTTTACTCCTTTTATGAATAAATAGATTCAAAATTAAATTGTCACCCTTGTTGATTAAAGCAGTATAATTTTTAATAAGTACATTTAAAAAAAAAATAACATTTCTTTATTGACTTGAAGAATATTTACATGACAATTATTTTTATGGTAAGAAGACAATTATTGTTTACCAAAGAATTAAATTGCACAATTTAAAAAAAGACTACTTTGTTTTATTTATCTAAAGAATATTTAGCTAACTATGACAATTATGTAGTATCAGCAGGACAACTTGTAATATGGAAATATTTTTTCAATTATGACTTAAAAAGCAAAATTAACAAGAGAAATAACTTGTATATTTAATAGCATATAAAATATTGTCTCCCTTTCTTTTCTTTTTTTTTTTTCATTCTGGTTTTGTAAGTGAAGAAATATATGTCTGAATAAAAATTTTAAATTTTGTTGTATCCCGAGCAATGCCAAGTAGATACAGCTAGTATATATTGAATATTTAAGGTTCTTTTGTGTATTATTTTTAGAATAAAATGCTCAATATTTGACAAAAATATTTAAATTTCTAAAATAGGACAAAATTTTTAAAAACTCATCTGTAGGTAAAACTCTTCTAATTCAAATAACACTTAATAATGTTTATAATTGCTTTGCGTGTATGTTCATTTTGTTGATTATGTAAATTTTGTGCTTCAATTCTTGTAAACTGTCTGAATCCCACCACTGCAAGTTATGTTGTTAAATAAATGGTGTACACTTATAAAGATGCACATTCTCATAGGTTTTGTTTTCGTAGCAGTAAGGATCAGTCAAAATAATGTAAAATACATATCTAAGTGCTTATAAATCATTCCAATATATTTTGTTTTCACATTGAAAGTTGTTAAAGATAAAAAAGCTTTAATTGTACTGGTTTACAATAAAAAACAAAACAAAAGATAAACATTGCTTGGAGGTAATCATATAAATAGGTGTTTATGATTTGATCAATTAAATTTAATATATTGGCAAAAAATTAATATGGGGCAAGAACCATATAAACTGATTAACATGGAGCTAGAACCATATAAACAGAAGGAGAGGGGATTATCTGCAAGGGTTATCACCCAAAGGTTAGTGGCCATGATACATTCAGTATCTCATCAAACTGCTTGGATGTCTACAGGTTGACCATGATTTCTGGCAGCTTGTTCCATGGCTCAGCAACGCAAATTGAAAAAGAAACTTTCATATGATTCACCCAAAATCCTCTTAGGTACAATTTCTGTGAATTTCCACAAAGCCTTCTCTGCAGAACTGGTATCATATGACATCTAATTGTTGCATTTGATGTTAAAAATAAGGATGAACTTATCATGTTCATTCAACTGTGCCAGAAGCAGAAGCACTTTATGAGTCATGAACTATCTGCATTATCAGCCTCTGAACTCGATCCAAGTGCTATATATTCCGAATGAAATATAGGGGCATAAAGCCTGGATGCCATAATCTAGAATGGGTCACACCAGATACACCTACAGCAAGAACGTGTGAGTGCAAAGGAATTTTAGATGAGAAAGAGTACATCACAAGCCTTATCTTCCATCTGCATTTGAGCAGTAGAAGTAAAGGAAGAATTAACCACGATGTTCACTTCACTTCAAAACCCTTTTATATGTAGATTTTTTTTCGTTCACATTTTCCTGTTTTATTATAACAATGAATTGGTCAGTGCTCAGGTGCACTACAACTCATTTAAAGTGCATATAAAGTGCGCATCGGATAATGTGCAATTGTCAGGAAAATGGACAATTTATGCATCATGATATATGCATCAGTGTATGGAGGGAGGGACACTAAGTGTAATTTTGGCTAATTTAAGGAACCTCACGGTTTTAAATGATGCAGTCTCTCAACGGCCAACAATTGATACAAGCAGTTTGTTCCATACCTCATCAATTCCGAATAAAAATAATATCTGAAATTAGTCTTTCCTCAAAATTAAATGAGAACACCTATTTTTATGCTTACATCGATTTTTTTTTTTTTTTTTGTAAACCAGTGTCATTTATATATCTTGACACAGTTTTTCAGCAGCATGTTCGGTGTTTAATGGTAATTTTTTTTTTTTTTTTGCAAATTGTTTTCATTTTTTAAGGCCTTTCATTTACATTGAGTTAAAAATTTATACACCTTAGATATGCATATGTGAAGTACGAGATGAAAATTATCTTCAGCAGTTTCTTTCCTATCTTGATGTGCTTACTGCATGTTGATTTTAGACAACTTCAAAATTACTTATGCTTTATATAAAGACTTAACTAAGCTGTGTTTGAATATCTTGATCTTCTGATTAAGTACTTTAAGTAAAACAAACACACGCATTATCTTTCTTTCTTTCCTTCCTCTTTATATTTTAATGCATTTAGGAAATGTTAAAACACTGACTATAAAAGTATTGATTAGAAAGAAAAAAAAGACAGTGAAATTCTTGGACTTGTGCAAAAATGTTTATTTGGCCACAAAAAAAAAATCCATATCATTTTGATGTTGACAAATAATTTAAACCAAATAAACCCAGACAAAAAAAGAACCCCTAAACTGTATCAGACATCATTTGATGATGACATTTGCAAATACTTGGTCTGCTTTTTGGTTCATTCAGTTGTGCCAGAAGCAAAAAAAGAAAAACATGTTTAAAAAATGTTGCTGTGTTTTATTTTGTTATTTACATTTTTTTCTTTTTTTCTTTTTTTTTTTTCAAGCAAATAAGTTCAGTTTAAGTTGTACAATATTTTAATATTGCCATAACATGTGGATACATCATAAGAGTTAAACATGCATGTAAGTGCGCACACACACACACACAATATATATATATGAAGTTTTAAAAATACATTTATGACAATTAAGCTATACAGAGGTTTCCATATTTCATCCACATAGAGAATTGTTAGACTGAAATGCATGGAATTAGTGTTACTGGGTGTTTTTATATGTACACATAATGTTTAGTCCAGCTAACTAACGAATCACATTCATTGTCATTCTCTCTCAGTCTATGACAGGGATTCTCTCAAACAAAGGTTCGGCTGACTTTTACTTCCTGTTCTTTTGTTCTGTTTTGTATAAGGATGACTAACATTTTCTTTTTTTTTTTTTTTTTGTGAATGTGTTGAATTAGTAGTAGACCTACTTCTAACATGTGCATGCTTGGAGTACTTTTCTATTTTAGAAGTTAGTTTACTTTTTTTGAATTTAATATTCTTTTTGTCATATATTGTTATCCTAAAGTAAAATTTATTGTCTATCCAATTAAGCATATGCATGTACGCACACATAATGTGCATAAAGTTATAAAAATATATTTATGACAGTTAAGTTACACAGAAGCTTCCATGTTTCAACCATGTAGGGAATTATCAGAGTAAGATTTTTCTTTTTCTTATGTATTGTTGTTAAGATTTAATCTGTGTATACAGTTGTTTGCTATCTCATTTCTACAGTTTACTTTAGTTTTTTTTAAAGTTTAGAATTTAAAATTTATTATTCAGACATAATCTATAAAGGTCATCTAAATTTCTACATGTTCTTGCTTGTCATACTATTTTACATTTGATTATTAGCAAGAGCCCACTTTTTTGAGCTCCCAGTGAATGGTCACTAGTGCTGTTTTTATTCAGCATTTTTGTGGTTGAATGTGCTTTCTTGGTTGTAATATCGGGTTTTAAAATCTAAGTAGGTCATGTCCACATAGAACTTATTATTTGGGCTTTCTTTTGCAAATATTGTGGTTTGATAAACAATGCTTTTGGTTAGGCATTTATTTTGTAGTAGACAAAGTGCAGGAGTTATATGGTTATAGCTTTCTCTTTATTAACTTTCTTATTTCTATTTGGGTGATTGTTATTAGGGTTTGGGTTATTACTAGTGGTTATATTTTTGTTGTTCTTAGTGTTATTTTTACTGGTTTTATACAGGTCACTTTTTTATGCATTTTAGTTTTTCTCTATTGTTCGTTTAGTATTTTGTTATGGTGTGCTTTAATTATTTCTAAGTTTTCACAGAAACTGTGAGGATTTTGAAAGTGTGGAGACCAGCAAAATGGCTGTAATGACTAGCTGATGGACATCCCAGAAGTTATTCTTCCAACCATGCTTAGAAACATGGCTGAAAATAATAGTGAAAATGTATTTGACTTGAGGTAGTGGGGTATTTGAAAAGGAAACTGTATGTGTGGGAATAAATTATTTGTGACAAGAGTCTCATCACTTAAGAAAAACCTCTTATGATATATCTACATATGCTAATTATGTGATAGAAGAGAATATATAATAGATATAAGACAACCATGCCATAGACTAATGTGTTGCTTCTTTATTTGAGTAATGAAGTACTACTTAAATAAAGGAACAAAATATTAGTCAAACACGTTTATTTTTTAATATTATTTCTCTATTGGTATTTTATTTTATATTATATATCGGTAATCATTACTGTTAGTGACAACAATTATTAAAAAAAAATACCTTTTGGAAATTAGTCAAAAACAATTTTGCTTTATATATTCATGATCTAGTGTAAATTTAATATTTAAAAGAAGTTAAATACAATTTACCTTACCATAAATGAAAACTGAATAAAATAATCTGCATTCAGCCATTTTGATTATTGGATTATTTTACTCCATCATTTGTAAGTTACTTTTAATTTAATTAAAAAAAATTGTGACACAAATAGACAAAATAAATTATTGTTGATTAATATCCTAATGGTATTTCATTGAAAATAATTTATGTCACTAATAATGATTACCTGGTATATCTTTAAAAAATTGTGTTGCTTTGCTTTTTCAGGGTTAAAAAAAAAAAAAAAACATTTTGGTGGTTTCCTGGGTTCATCCAATTGAAATTTCATCCCAACATGAATTTAAAGAAAGTTGCACTTTTTGTATCAGAGAAGCCATTTTTGTTCTACCAAACCCAATATATATTTGGCATTATATCTCATCTTGAGTGTTATTTTTACAATGTTTCAATCAAATTTAACTGTCAACCTTCTTTAGATATAACTAGTTGAACTCAGGACTCTTTCTGTTAAACTTTGGAATCTGCATGGAATTTCGAATGGAACTCTTTATTTAATTCATCTGTTCTTGTTCTGTTCTGGGTAGAAGTTTTAAGGAATTCATAATTGTAGTTTTTGAGTGTCTGCAGCACTGAGGATTGAACTTTTAATCTCCAGAAGAGTGTAACTTACAACTGAATTTTATCAAGTACTTTATCCACTATGCCATGGATGTTTGCAGACAATTTTTCAAACTTTTTCTTTTTAGATGTACATTCTTACTACTTATCCGTAAACATCACTATTCATTGCTACATATATGAATTTATTTTTATAAAAGGTTGGAGATTATGTTAGTCTGAATAATCCAAAAAATATGAATTCTCAATCCTCATCTCCAAATTCAAAAACTCGCACACTCTCTCTCTATATATATATTTTTGGCAGCAAGTCATTATTCAATCACATCTGATTGAACATGAGTTATTCTTTTTTCTGGTTTTTCTGGATATCTTTTCCATTCGCCAAAAGCCTCCAATTTAATAATTAAAAACAATAACAATACTAGCACCACACTAAACCAAACTAATGTAGTGTATGAATTTATTTGCCCCTTTGAAGAATGTCTCTGAATCCACTCTAAAAACTCATGCAATGCATACATAGGCCACACAACAACACTCTCCTGACAACCAACCTATCATTTAGCTGACAATAGTGCCATAAAACAACACCTAACATCTCACGATAAAAACCCACAGTCGTCCGACGTTAGAAATATCTTAATTAACAAATCTAAAATTCCATACCTTAACAACTGCACATGACGACTAAAATTACTAGAAGCCATACTTATCAAAAAACTACAGCCGCTTTTTAACCAGATCTCATTTAACACCAGGACAAATATACTAACAGTATTTAATAACTAACAAGAAACTAAATAAATAAACTATAAAATAGGAAAATTGAAATAAAAAAAAAAAATAAAACAATTCGCTCCTAACCTTCTTGCACCCACCTTTATAACCAATAAAAAAAAAATTATAAATACACCAAGCCTCAAAGGAAAAGAAAACGATAACAACAACAATTGTTCCTGATG